>NC_133541.1:76373501-76676532 GCF_048773025.1 Camelus bactrianus
GACTGCTTTATAAGTTATTTCCACAGTAAATAAAGTTCTCAGATTATTTATAGAGTTTGGAAACAAAAGGGCATTGTGATTACCATTAATACTAGTATGATTGAAGCATAGAATTTCCTTGGTTTTATTAAGATGGGAGATGTGTTGCCTTTATTCAGTGATTGCTAGGTTACAGATAGCCTGGTTTTTTTTTTTTGTTTTCCTTCCCATGTTTTCTTGGAGTATTTGAAGCTTTCTTTCACACTATAAGGTTCAGAGTTTGAAAGATTCAGTTAATAAAAAATTCTGAGATGTAGAACTCAAAGAAAATGTCCAGCACTCATGAGTAAATTAGAATTTTAATTTGAAGTGTCAAGTTTAATATTTATTTTAAGACACTGGAACTTTTAAAAACTATCCCGTTCTCCTCAAAGGCAGTAAATCGTAACTTCACTGTGTAGAGCCAGGTAGCTGGGTGAGAGATTGTTCTAGGTCATTTTTACCTCTCACATCTATCATAGAACAGATTGCTTTCATGTGGTTTTAAAGAGATTTGTGAGGTAGGGAATGGATATGAGGAAGGTTTGTGTTTTTAAGGTAAAAACTGTGAGACCTGGACTCAGAGATACAGTACAGCTGGGTTAGCTTCTAAGCGCTTTGAATATTCCAGGAATTAGGCTGGGGTCAGTATGAGTCTTTTCCTTGGGAGCCCTCTAATAAGAATAGTACAGTGATAGGAAAGTCATCAAACCTGGTAGGTTAATACTTGCTGATTTGAGTTTTTCATATCTAGGAATGACTTTTAATATAAAGCAATTGTTATTCCCAAGAATGCTAGTATATAATCCAAATTAGCTGAGCTAATTTAAAAAACAATTACTATATTTCCCTTTGTAAGTCTAGAACATAATGTCAGTGTCGGTACCTATATTATTCAGTCTTTATTGAGGGGCTGAACTTTAACATTCTTCTCACAGAAGATTTTAACAGTCAGTTGCTAAACACTAAATTCTGAGGCTAACGAATTGGCCTCCTTGCATTATTTTCTAGAATTATGAGAACAGCTCATTCTTTGTTAGCATTTTTCCATTCCCCCTTTTTTCATTTTAATTGCAGAAAACCCTATAAAATTTCTCCTTTAATCTAGAACAAGCTGTCATATTTTTTCTTAAGTAAAAAAAAAGTATCAATGTTTTCTCTTTCATCAATGAGTAATAATTTCCATTGTTTTGCAGAATTCTAAGAGCCCTTTTCTTTAGTTCAGCTCATCTATTTTCATGGCTTCATTTACTATTAATGTGTCAGTGACTAGCAAATTATATTTCTAGCTCAGTTTTATATCTTTCTCAAATCTAAATATTTTCTACTTTTCACCTAAAACTGAGTTTATTATTTTTAACCACAAAATTTGTTCTATTTTAGTAAATGGTACCACCATATACCCAACTGCTCAAACCATAAACCTAGGGCTATCTTGGACATCTCTTCACCACTGCCCTCTCTCCAGCACTCTAAGTGACAGGAGTTTTGTATACTTAATTGTTGTACATGTGGAAGTGTGAACTCAATTTCAGTATATCCTAGTATGAAATAAAATTCACTACAGTGAAGATACTTTTTACCGTGTTAAGTTAATGAGATACAGAACGTGGTTTTCAGAGATACTCATATCTCATTTCACAGGCTAACTAAATATTTGCACATCTCCTTGCTTAACCAGGTCTAAATTGAGAGATCAAAGCCATAAAAGAGACACATAAAAATGCTCATGTGGGCTTGTATAGGAGTATATAATTGCAAATAAAGCAGTAGTCCTCACAGTATAAAATTTTCCATGAAACGAGCCTTGATGAATGGAGTAGATTCTCTGGACGGTTACACGGCCAATTATTCTCTTTCTCCCAAACCCCCAATACTGGCCGTGGAGCTGATTATCCTATCATTTTATAGCACTAGCCATGAAAATAACTGTAAACTGAAAGCTATACAAAATTAAGGGGCTACATATGATTGTTTTATGAGGTAGAAATTTGAAGTTTATCTAGCTGACTATTAACCTGATCTAAAGTACTGATACTTGAAATACGCAAATCATTATCTCAGTTTGTAGTAAATATTGTTATGCACTTGATTTAAAGAATCGTATCACTTTTTCAAAAGAAAATCACAAAGCAGAGGTTGTGAAAGTAGGTAATTTTCAATTATGACTGGAGAACAAATTGATATGGATTTCATTATGGGGGTATTATCTGTTACGTGTTTTCCTTTGGGAAGTTTTTTGTATGCTTATAACTGGTATCTATTCCTTGATTTAATTTGTGTAGAGTCAATATCTTTGACCATATAACGTGCTGTTAAATATCTAATTTCCACCTTGCTGAACTTCATTTTTAACCTGTGTAAAGAATACTACTTTGGTCTCAGTATAATTTCTGTTAATAGCAACTTACTTTTCTCCATTTATTTGTTTCTAACCCATAAAAATGGAAGTATAACATCCATACATAACTAGAGGACATGGTGGCCACAGCAGTCTCTTCTTTATCTCCAGGCATACAGGAAACTAGACAATCTAAATTAGAGAAATTATTTAATGTTCTCATGATAATAAAGCTAGCAGGTGCCTGACCCTCCACTGGCTGATTTCTCCTGCACTACTTCCCAAAGCCTGTGTAAAGATATGGGAGATGAAAGGCATGTTGTAAATGGGTAATTGATCCCTCATGATCATCATCCTTACATTACCAAAGACATTGGGATGCACAGGGCCTGCTCTTTACTGAGTTCAGTGTCTATTCAAATGTCACTTCATCAGAGAGGCCTTTTCTGACTACCATGTGTGAAACAGCACCTCACCCCTTATGTTCCTCTCTTCTCCTTGCTTTCTCTTTGTCGTGGTTATGTTTACCTGATATTATGTGATGCATTTTTAGTTGTCTGTCTTTCCCAAGAGAAACAAAAATTCCATAAGGGCCAGAATTACATTTAACAATCAGTGAAACTGTATTCCCAGTAGCTAGAACATTACTAGCCCATAGTAGGTGTTCAGTAAATGTTGAAGAATTGAATTCATTGAGCGATTGCTAGGATCCAGGTACTTCTGAGCTTTTTATATGTGTTAACGCTAGATATTCCTATGAAGTAAGTATTGTTATTAACCACATACAGTTTTATGAATGAGGAACTGAAGCTTAAAATGGTGAATGACTTGCATAAGATAACACAACTATTAAGAGGTGGGATTTGAGCCCATGTTCTTAACCACTATCTGCCTGGATTATAGAGTCCAGATTTTGGAGACTTTAGAAAATAAAATGTTTATTTTAAGGAACATAAATGTGGGTTTAAGGGAAAGGAAGTATCTTTGATTCCATAAAATGTCAAACTGAAAAAGTCTTTAACATAGCAGAAACAGTAGGTTTCTATAAAAGGAAAATTATTAAACAGTAACATTGGGTGGCAGAGCTGGGATTTGAGGTAAAATATAGGACTTTGTAAGATAGGTAAGAAAGACATCTAGTTCAACTTTAACATTTAAATGTGCCTTGAAAGTTTGTCTT
Organism: Camelus bactrianus; assembly: GCF_048773025.1. NCBI lineage: Eukaryota > Metazoa > Chordata > Mammalia > Artiodactyla > Camelidae > Camelus > Camelus bactrianus. The sequence continues at coordinate 76,377,041 of NC_133541.1, forward strand.
GTTAAGTTTAATATTTCTTCAAATTTAGCTGTTTTAAAAACATTTTCTTTCTGAATGAAAGTTAAAGTTTAGGATTAAATTCAGGCAAGTTAGGCAGTGAACTGTTAAGTTGAACCTTAGACAAATGACTTGCCTACCAGCTTAAATCAAGTAATTGTGGCTTTTTAATCAGAATTTGATATAGCATGCCAGAATATTAGAAGCAGATTTTTGAGATGAAAGTAAATCTTTTTGTGACTGAAAGTAACTTGTCATGAGGAGACGGGCTCCTGGCTGTAGCATTCTTGATCAGACTCATGCAAAGAACAGTTTATAAGAGGGGAAAGCTGTACTTTTAATTTAGGTACTTCATTCACTTTTTGTTTGTTTGTTTAGCTTCAGACCACTTAAAGACTATTTACTTTACCTTAAACTTAAATAATGTAGCTGCTTCTTCTAATACTACCGTTTAATGATTTTCCATTAATAGAGGCTTACGATACAATTTTTGTTATGTTGAGGTGTTTTTTGATTTAACACTTTATAGAATTAAAGAGACTTCCTGTTCCTTAAATCTACATCCATGTTCCTTAATTCCTTAATTATTTCATTAAATTATTAAAATCATTTAAAATTTTAATAAAGAGAAAATTGAAAAATATATGTGATTCAATATTTATTCACTTAGCAAATACTTACTTGGCACTGAGCCTGTGCTTGTTAGTGTTCTGTATTATGTCAGAGTGTAATAAATGCTGTGAAAGTGAAGCAGGTTAAGGAGATAATGACCTGAGTGTGATGATGAAGGCAGGGTTTAGGTGGTGTGTGTGTGTGTATTTGTTTAGGGGAGAGCTGCCTTTTTAAAAAAACATTGTAATCAAAGAAGGCCTCCTAATGAATTTGGAGGAGAAATATCTAGCAAGAACTATAATAGCATGTTGTGCTAAGGGAAATACAGATAATATTTGAATGTTTAGCTTTCACTTAGCATAGTTTGGGAAGTCAAATTATACTTGGATTTTATGGTTGTTCCATTTAATAAAATTAAAAAAAGTCATAGAACATATAACATAGACTGACTCAATTTTTTATCTCAAAATTTACCAGCAGATATTATGAAAAAGAGCAATGTTGGATTCAAAAAATTGATAGACTTTGGAGACCAATATTTGTTATGTGATTTTTCAAAGGTATTTCATGCATAAGTCTACCTCAGACTTTCTTAAATATCATAATATTTTTAGTTTGAAGAGTCAAGTTTTTTGGTTATGAGTTGCATATTCTTATCTACCCTATAAATATTTGAAGAGAGATGGGGCTAGGCAGATGAGGCCTAAATGGCCAAAAGAATAAGTTACTGAAATTTTTTAAAATGCAGACTGAATGATCTGATTTGGTATTTATAGCACAAACATTGCCCGTTGTGTATCATTCCATCATTTTAAAGTATTTATGAAATCTGTGTACACAAACTCTGGGAAACATGTGGAAAGGTGCAAGAAAATGTATAAAGAGATTTCTGGTGTGAACATGGTTGATAATTTAACATTTTTTCCCTGTTCCTTATTCAAAACCATAGAATAAGAACAATAACAGCAAAAATAAAAAATCTATGAACTGCATTTTTATAAAACTAAGAGCTATATATAATTCACAGACCTCAAAATACATGTTGAGGTAATTAAAAGCACTTTATACTGGCAGAAGTTGTGTAATACAAAGTTAAGAAGTGATCAAAGAACCACGTTGCTATGGATCCTACCAAGCTCCTGAAAAAATGCCTGTTGAAAGGGAGGAGTTCACCCTGAAGTTTTTGGCTATATTCCTTGCTTGCATCAATGAATGTAGGACTGGGTGGGGAGAAAAAATTTTTACATACAGCTTAAGAGATGCAGCCCAAGCTGCACATAGAGAAAAATTCAGAGCCTTAAATACTTACATAAATAAAACAAAAAGAATAAAATAAATGAATTAAGTGTACAATTCAAAAAATTAGAAAAAAACAACCAAACCCACAATTAAACAAAAGGAAAGCAAAAGAAAGGAATTAACAAAGATACAATCATAAAGGAATGAATTAGAAAAAGGGAAAACAAAAAAAATGTATATATATACATATAATAACTGCTTTTTAAGAGATCAACACCAATTTAAAATATTTGCTAATCTAATCAAGAAAAATTATGCTGCAAAGGGTTAATCTCTTTAATATATAAAGAACATCTAGAAATTAATAAAAGACAGTCAAATAGAAAAATTGACAATGGACATGGGTGGATAGTTTAAAAATTAAAAATACAAATGATTTTTTAAAGATATGACAGGTGATTACCTCACTTAGTAGAATAAAGGAAAATTAAAACTATAATGAGATGTTATTTTTTTCACCTGTTAAATAGTCATAAACTCACAGCTGAATAATTCACTTCTTTGGCAAAGATGTGCAGAAAAAAACCATTAGGTAATTTGGCAATGGAAGTATAAATTAGAAAAACCTCTGTAGAAAATAATATGGCAGAATCTAGAAGAATTATAAAATGTATATACCTTTGACTTAGCAATAATGCTTCTACAATTTATCCTTTAGTTATATTTGTGTCTAAATGAAACAATATTAGTGCAAGGTTATTCACTTCAGCATTGTTTGTAATATCAAGAGATTGGAAATAAAGTGGTCATTACTAGAAGTCTAGTTAAATCAATTATGGTAACCCAGCCAATGGAATACTGTGAATGAGAAAGCTTTCTATATACTGATTGGCGAGTTCCAAGATACATTGTTAGTAAAAGGAACTAAGCTATGATACAGAGTTTATGTTATGTTGTCTTTATAGGGAAGGTATTAGAGTATAAGATTGTATGTCTGAATTTGCCTTTATGTGATAAATAAATTTTATATACTCAAACTAGGACTGATGTTGATGTGTATGTAACAGGGGTTACACGTTTGAGGAGAGGGTTGAAATTGGCAGCAGAGGTGTAAGGGAATCTTTTTACAGTTTACACTTGATATTTTCCACTTTTTAAAAGCACTGTGAATGTACTACTCATTCAAAGTTAAAAAAAAAGTATTGAAACCATGGTACCTGCCCTCAAGCATCTACAATTTTTCAGGGAGATATTAAAAAATGATTGTTAAGAGGATAAAATGTTCATGTTACATATTGTTAAAGTAGAAAAGGCAATTTATAAAATACCATTTTAGAATTACCTCATTTTCATAAAATGAAATAGAGTGTATATGTACATATATATAGCAAAGTTGAAAGACTATATTCCAAAACATTATAATTATTTTGGGTTGGAGGAATTATGGGTATTTTTTGGCTTAAGTGCAGTTTAATTTTTTTCATTGAACATATTATGAATTTTGTAATGTTAAAAATTTTCTAGGGGAGGGTATAGCTCAAGTGGTAGAGTGCATGCTTAGCATGCACAAGGTCCTGGGTTCAATCCCCAGTACCTCCTCCAAATACAAATAAATAAGTAAACTAAATTACCTCTCCCTCATAAAAAAAAAAAAAAAGGAATAAAGAATTGACACAACATTGTAAAATTATTATAAATCAATAAAAAAGTTAAAAAATTTTTCTAAAATCATATTATATGATAATGTTGAGTAGACTACTATAAAACAGTGTTTCTAAAACTTTTTTTTCCCCCGCAATGCATAGAAAGAAATTGCATTGTATATTGAGACTCAGGAAACACGACACTGGGAGTGTTGACATGTGTGTGTTTCTAACTGAGACAAATTTTAGAAAATAACTTTTTATATTTCTTACATGTGATGTAGTCTATTATATTTTTTAAAAGTCTGCATTCAAAAAGTTGATTTTATGAGCCTCAGTCTGAAAGATACCTATGTAAAGGAACTTTTAAAATTGATTTTTAAAGTAGCAATATGTGCTCTAGGAACTTAGAGGAAGAACATATGGCCTCGGAATGATTCATAGAGAAAAATGAGTTTGAAGTAGGTCTTGAGGTTAGGCAGAAGGGATAGGGAAATTATTTGGGGTTCTGGTAAGGGAATAATCAAAACATGGGAAATTCTGAGACTTGTTTTAAGGAAGGCAGGATCAGTTGCCTTGACAGAAACAGGTGATTTAAAAAGATGAGTAATCTGATAAGTTTAGGTTAAAGTCAGATTTTTGAGAGCCTAGAATACCATGATTAGGATTTGTCTACGGGAAATGCCATCTCACTGCAGGTTTGTAAGCAAGGGTGAATGTGAACTAAGTACATCTGAAGTACAGTTGGTGATAGATACCACATACCTCACTAAAATGCTGAAGGCTTTCTAGCCTTTTATTTGCTTGAAGAAGGTAAGATATTTATTGGCGTATTTAAAAAAAATGAAAATCAATTTTCATTTTTCTGTGTTTCACAAAGAGCTTGTGTAGCCATATCCAAATTATATTTCAGTGAAAAATGTTAAAATAAAATAGAAACAAATGATCAGTTACAGGGAAAAAATAAGTAATGATGGAAATTTAACAACAGTAAATAAAATATGAAATGCAGTTTCTTAAAGACCTGTAATAATTTCCATGTTGAGCCTGAAGTTTAGCTGTAAGCCATTGTAGAAAAAGTTAACTGGTTTTATGATTAGAGAGGAGGAAGGACATTAATTTGTTTTAAAGTTTTAGTATCAATAAGTTCTAACGGAAATTTCTCTCTTGGGATGTGGGATATAACAATGTCCTTAACAACATTTCTGCAAAAGTTTAGAAATAGATTTCATAGGCTGTTGCTTTTAGTGTCCTTTAATAATAACCAAGGGCATAATATTAAAATATAACTTAATGAAGAGCATTCTGCACTAGAATTTTTTTCTCTATTTTCAGTTTTTGCTGAATAGAATAGTAAAACCCTAGGATCCAGATTTATGATCAAATAGTGATAATATTAGCATTAAATACATTAAAAATTTAAACAAGTATCAAAATACCAAAAGATTATACCTGTGACATTTACAAATATCTCACTTAACTGTATACCTGAATACTTTAATATTTAGTTAAATTGGTAGAGAATCCACACACTGAGTATAAAAAAAAACCCTTAACATGTTGAAGTATTATTATTTTCATTCATACTTTCCCCTTACTGGGGAAAAAAAAAAGCCCACAATGTGTTGCCAATAATTGATTTTATTTTATTTTGTAAGTCATCAATTCTAAATAATTTAATGGAGGATCACTTTGACTGTCTGTCTTACTTTTCAAATCTTGAAACAGATATTGAAAACATATTTGATGTTCTAAAAACCCCAGGATACAATGAATTTAAATTAGTGAGATCTAGAAAATGAGGAAAGTCTCTAGGCATTCAACAGAGTAGTAGACAGAGGCATTCGAAGTCTGAGTAGTCTCAGGGTTGAAACTTACATAATTCAAAGCAGAAGAGGTCAGTAGCACAGGAGGGGCCGGTGAAAGGTGGTAAGGAGTGAGGTGAGTTGCTGAGAAGTAGAATACGACAGAGAGAAGAGGGGACCCATTCTGCCTCCCTCCATGCTGGGCTAGTCTCACAAGTCAGTTGACCCCTCTTCCTTATAACTACTCTCCTCCCTCTGCCCCTGTAGCCTGCAGCCCATTGAACTTCTGAGGTAGAAAACCTCTAATGACAATGTATAATTTCCATTTTATTGTTAGTCAACTTTATTTAATATAGATTTTCATGATGTATTCACAAAAATGTCCTCTCCTCTGGGCTCATATTGAACTTCGCAGTAGTTACAGTACTTACTTTGTTCAGTCTGCTGTTATTGTTCATTTCATATGTCTGACATCCCCATTAGATAATAAGGTCCTTGAGAGCAATAAGGACAGTTTTACTCACGTTTTATGTATCTCACAGTATCTAATGCATAAGTCAGTAAATATTTACTGTGACTTTTGAGAAAATCTAGACATTTAATAAATACTTAATATGATATTTGAAAATTTTGTAACTAAAAGATCTTAGCATTCTGTTTTTAGAATAATATAAAAATATTAGCTTTTAATGTTTCTAAAGTGGAGCATGGTTTAGATTTCTGAATGACATCCCTTTGGAAATGACACATTCCATTTCAATTCTACTTGTTTAATAGTTTCTTTTTCATATTTTCATTTCCTCCTTTTATTGCTCTATATTTGAAGACACTGTTTCACATAGTTACATATTCTTGCAAACTTCATAAATATTTTTAAGGACATTGATGCTCTCTTATTCAGTTTAATCTGCATTTTATACTACTCTGAACTATATTTGATTGGTTCCATAAAATTCATTTGACACTTTGATGAGATTTCTCTCTGATATTAACTTTAAAATGGTGAAGCAATCTTATGTCATATTTTTATTTCTTATTTGCAAATTATTGCCCTGTATTAACCCATATCAAAGGTGAAAATAAAATATAAGAAGAGGCATTGCTTGTTTCTACTTCTTAAAAGAACCATTTATCTTTCTTTACCATATTAACTAAATTAGTGTTCACCTTCTGCTACATTATCCTTGAAGGGGACAATGTAATTGTGCCACAAAAGACTTGTCCTACATTCTACTTTACATAGACTAAATATGCATGCTGAGAATTTTAATGACATTGAAATAATAGAACTTAAGTTAGAAAGACCAAGGACATTAAAAAGATATCTTCAAGTGATTTTTTTTAATGGAAAGCCTCATTCATGTATAAGCCTTAGAGAAAATGAAACTTTAAGTTCTTCCTTCTGTTATTTATATAACACCTGGCGTATATTAAACCCACACCAAGAAATAAGGTCTTATAACAGAAATGCCCATACAGGGACATTATAATCTCATGGACATCCTTGAATCTTGATTGATGACTATTTAATAAGAAATAAACCCAAGAGCAGCAAAGATGAGTTATAGTTTCGTGTGTGTCTCTTAGTAATAAAGGATCCTCATGTTCAAATCATGGCCTCACTGTTTTGTGGTCTTACCATTGGAAATATTTTGTAATGATGGGTTCAGAAGGTATGATTATACTAATACTTTCTAGTAATGCTACTTTCTCTTTTAAATAATGAATCTGTATCTTTTTTTGTCCTTGGAGTCACTTCAGTTGGAGACCACGAGCATCATTTTTTAATGTCCCTAACAGTAGAGTTTTTTGAATCTACTCTAGAAATAACTTCTAAAAGACTCCTCTTGTAGTTCTGAACATGGGGTTTCAGGAAGCTCACCAGTGTTCATCTGAAATGGTCAGAATTTTCTAGGAATTCACAGGATTTAAACATATCTCTGACTGTCTCTTTAGTTAGCATTCAGCAAATACATATTGAGTGCCTATTTTATAATAGAAACTCTATTAGGTACTGAACTTGTCCTCAAAGAAGTTAGAGTCTGGGAAGACAGACAAGTAAATAAGAATTGTGATTGAGGTCGTAAATCCTATTCTAAAGGAAATTGATGGTCTTTTACAGGATTTAAGAAGGGCATGTTCCTTGACAGATCATGGAATGCTTCCAAGAGTTGTGAAGGATGACTGAGGGTGTACAGGTGAAGGGTCTGACCAGAGCATAGTGTTTCTGACAAAGGAGTTATACCTGATCTTGGGGGGAGAAATTCTGGGCAACATTTGATGATGTAAGAGTTCCAGTTTGTACACTTGGTGTGCAGAGTATACTAGTAGTCAGGGGAGTAGGGGAGAAGAGGTGTTGTAGGCAAAGTAATGCTCCCCCAAAGTGGCTGTGTCCTAGTCCCCAGAACCTGTGGTTGTGTTCTGTTACATAGCGAAAGAGACTTTGTGGATATGATTATGTCAAACATCTTGAGATGAAGAGATTATTCTGGAATATACAGATAGGCCTAATAATTACAAGGATACTTAAAAGGGGATGGTGGAAGCAGGAGAGTTAGAGACAGACAAGGAATGTGACTCTGAAAGTACTGGTTGGAGTCATGTGGCCAAGAGCCAAGGAATGCAGGCAGCCTCTAGAAGCTGGAAAAGGCAAGAACTGATTCTCCTCTAGAGCTTCCAGAAGGAACGCAGCTCTGCCAACACCTTGATTTCAGCCACCAGAGACCCATTTCAAATTTAGGAGCTCTGGAATTTAAGATATGAAATTTGTGTTGCTTTAAGCCACTAAGTCTGTGAAAATTTGTTAATAGTATATTAGAAAACTAATAGAGGTAGTGAGATTGGAGAAGTTAAAAGGTGCCAAGTAATAATTACCTCATACTAAAGGGTTTGGTCTTTGTCTCAGGGGTAATAGGAAGCTTTGAATGGTTTTGTCATGGGAAAAGTTAATATCAGATCAGATCATAAGGCTTCACTGTGGAAACCTATTAGTGAGTGATTGACAGGTAAGACATAGAAGTTGGAGTGAATATGAAAAGGTAGAAGTGGGATTTAAAAAATGAGTATTTGTAGTTTGGGTGAGATTGCAAATGATTAGCTTAGTTGCATGTCAGAGTCAACAAGACTTGTCAAAGACTGTGGTGGGTGAGAGAGAGGTGTAAGGATTACTTTCAGGTTTATAAATTGAGCAGCGAGGTGACTATGTCACAGACTGAGATCTGGTCGAAAACAAAGTTTAGGAGGAAAACAGGGGCATGTTGAGTGCAAAGTGTATGTGACACTTCCAAATAGATTGTCTTGAAGGAGACGGATATACATAACTAGAATTTAAGAGCAATCTCAGGGATGCAGAATTGGGCTTGGGAGCCACCCACATGTAGAGAAAATACCTGAAGGCTTAAAATAGAAGAGAAAATACGTAGATGAGAAGAGGGCCTCTGACACATGGTCCAGGGATGGAGGATGAGGTGGCTCAGTGGTCTTCCTCACCCACTTCCTCCTCTACACTCCTGCTGCCTTTCGTCACTCTGAACCTATGTTGCTGTCTTTCCTTTAGGATCATTTTTTCTCCTCTTGTCACTAGATTTGCCTTTCTAAAATAATATTTTATCATATCAGTTTCCTGTTTAAAAAACCTATGATAATTTTTTTGTTTTGTTTTGTGAATCAAGCATGGTTATTAGTCTATTTAGGATTTTCTCTAATATGGTCCTTGTTCGTCTGCCCAGTTTAGCCCCTTCTTCCTTGCCTTTGTTTTTTTCCTTTCCTTCTGCACTGTGAGAATGCATGTATAAGAATATAGAACCTCAAAGTCAACATATACAAACATGAACTCATTATGCTGATTAACTCCTTCATCCCCCATGGGCCCTGCTTCTCAGTTGTGGTCTTTGTTAACACCATCCATTTTGGCATCTAAGCTATAAAAATTTTTGGAACATTCATATAATCCTTCTTTTCCCTCAGCCTTCACAGTTAATGAGTCATGGATCCTGAAACTGCTGCCTTGTAAATGGCTTTCAAATCTGTTACCTCCTTTACTCCTGTTCCCCTCCTTGCTGCTGCTACCTCTGCTGAGTCCGTCATTGAAAGGGGTCCAAAAGACACTTGTGAAGAGTCGCTTGCTTCTCATGCTTGCTAATCCTTTGCCCTGTTATCATGTTTAAGTGTTTGGGATGTCTAGGTAGTAACTGATCATGTCAGAGAAATGCTTCAAATATTCCAAGAAATCTGTATTTCCTATTGTTCAGGTTGAAACATCCTAGCATTCAAGGACCCTTTTTGATCTAGCTCCATTCAGCCTTTCCAGTTGTTTTTCCCACCAGTGCTTCACATGTCTGAAGTTGTAGCTTGTTAAAAAATCCCTTTCGCTTCTCAGAATGACATCTGCTGTTTCACAGCTTTCAATCTTTGTAATGCTGTTCTCTTTTCCTGGGGTGCGTTTTGAGTATCATTTCCTATTTACAGCCTTTGTTAACCCCACCAGTTCAATTTTGGTTCTCCTTTCCCTGTACTTCCCTGGAATTCTGCACAGGCCATGAGTGCATCGCTTATTTTGTAGTATTAAAATTATTTTATTTTTATATACTTTGAGTTGTGCATCTGTGAAGTGATGGACTGTATTAATTCACTTTTGTCTTCCTTAAGCCCGGTTTAATGATGGCCTACAAAAGGTGCCACAGTATTATGAGTTGAAATAATATTTAAAGAACGTAGGATAATATGAACTCATAGATGCATTTGTGTACAAGAAGTCCAAAAAAATCTAGGCATTAATAGGAATGTTATAATTAACAAAGCAAGTGATAGTCTGGGTCTTACTCATTGCCTGTAGTAGCACCTAGATGACTTAGACTGTAATTCCAGTAGTCACTTTCAAGAAAGAGGCAATGAAACCAGAAAAGATCCCGATTGGGAGAATTATAGGGATGACTAATTTGGAAATGTTATACAACTACCAATAATTAAGGAAACAATTGTTGTTCAATGATTCAGTGATTTTTCTTGTTTTGATTTTTTTAATGTGTGTCATCCTTCCAGGGCTTACTGGTAGCTAATGGAGTAAATTTCCACGCTGTGAAAGAGTGTGCTTCTTATTCCGAGCCATCATAGATCTGTGAATCAGAATACTTCCCTAGATGTTTTGGAGAAGCCCAAATCACTGAATTGATTGTTGGCAGTTTGCATTTCCTTTATAACCCCTTAGAAATTCTGATTTGGAGTTAGAGGCAGTTAAAGCGATGTCCTTCCCTTTAAGGTTTCCCCCAAATATTTCCTGGAGCTGAGTAGGCAAGAAAGGCTGTTCAGAGGCTGATTCAGCTTGACAACTATCCTCGCTGGACTGTGTTTCTTACAAGACTTTAGACAACACACTTGATCGCTTTGAGACCCAACCTTTTCTTACCTACTTTAAGTGTTGTTGTAAAGGCCTGGTAGTGAAAGCATTTGGTAAACTCACAAGTCCTTTAAAAATGTCACGTATTATCATATAGTTTGCAATGAAATTGTGGCTAACTGGCTTGGAAAGTATAATATCCACAAACTTGGGAAAATGTATTATCCACTGAGCTTTGGAAACTTAAAAAAAAAAAAAGCAAGATATTTGGATACTAGGTCATCTTTTTCATAAAAACACAAACTTCCTTAATATCCATTAGGTTCCTGTTACAGAAATATAAATTTGACCTAGATATATTAAGACATGCTTGCAATCTGGGACAAAAGACAGGGGAGACACTATATCATGTGTGGGTTATAGATTGAACTAATGAGTTATACTGAATTCTTTCTGAAAATAGATATTAGTTATATTTTGATGGTGAACCCTCTCAATAAACTAAGAAAACCGTGGAGAAAGATATGGAAGTCAAAGTTACTAAAATCGGAAAGTAGAACAATAACTGGAAAAATGAATTTAGACAGTGTTTTTGAGTGATAGGCTGTATATTTCATATTTATATATTAAGATGTATTTCACATTTGTATATTAAGTCATATATTATATATTACATCAAACCCAAGAGTTCAAGAAATGTTATACAGCATTACTTTGAGTAAAGAGAAAGACATAATTTAAAAAAATCATTTAAAAAAGTAATTTGTACTAAAATATCCATTTCCAACCTAAGCATATCAGGAACTGACATGAAATAATCCTAACTATGTTAATACTGAATATTATGCAGTGTTAGTTCCCCCCACCTTACTGGTAAAAAAGAATTCATACTACAGGCTGATTTTGCTGTGTTGACTAAGTGGCCATGAAAGATATTATCTTCTGTTTTGATAAATTCTTTATTGCTCCAATTCCTCTATCTTATCAGATTCATTCAAGCCAGTGTATTTGAAATTGTTTCAAAATTGGTTAATATTCAGGCGTTTTGGCGAGAACATAGGGTATACTTAGAAATCATGGTGAAAGAACTGTCTTTGAGGGTTTAGAGCAATAAAAAAAAAGTGAATTTCCAAACATCCTGCAGAAGATTGAATATATTTACTGTTGTCACCAGATTCCCATAGTCCTCAAGTGGTTGTTGACTGTCCCCATATTACTGAATGATAATGAAGAAGCAAGATAATGAAGAACACTGGCCTCAGACGTTTTGTTGCATGAACATGCAGCCTAATTAGTTCTCTTGCTGTTTGCTCAAATTTTAGTAAAAACTGAATGTATGTTAGTTAGAAGGGCAAAATCATGACTTCTTGGTGGAGTATTTTAGAGAAAGTTTCCTGGAAGGAATTTGGGTCATCATTTGAAGTAAATGAGTTGGTGGATTGAATGATTCTAATCTTGATGAGATGCTACGGCAATGTAGAAGTGTGTACAGCATCAGAAACAATTTTAGAGATAATTGAGCATCACATTTAGTATTTGTGGGGAAGGAGTCACTAGCACAAAATTATAAGACTGATGGCATCTCTGACCAAGATTTATAGAAAGACCATGACATAACACATTCTCGCAGTCTTAACTCTTTCCTGCTTGCTCAGCACTTGTTTTCTCTTACTTTTCTCTCCACTTTCTTAAAATGTCTTGGTGCTTTTGGGCTAAACCAAGTTGAAATCAATTATGTTTTAAAACTGAGTCGATTCTTGGCAGAAATCTAGACAGCTGATTCATAGTATTCTTCTAGGTATGAAATACATGCAAAGTAGTGAATTAACTTTTGTCATCTTCTGACAGTGAAGTTTTTGACATGACAGACGTTCTTAGCAGTTTCATCCACACATCAAGCAAGTGACTGGTATTTCTAAGCTCATATGGAACCCCTAGGCTGAGAGCGGAGGGAACAGTAGAGTTATTCATCTGGAGTTTGTCAGTAAAATTTGATTTTAGGCGCTTTAGAATTTTAATAGCAGCATCGAGGTCACAGAGGAGCAAGAGAATCAGCAGAATTTAAGGTCATAGCGGAGCAAGAGATAAATGGTAGTTTCAAAGTGGCAAGTTATTCTAGGTCAGCTAAAGTGTGTTACCCAGGTCCTTCTTCCAAAAAAGGATAGTGTTGTGAGACAATTCAAAAAACCTACTCAAGATGTGCTAATCCAGATACACAAATGTTCTTTTCCCCTTTGCTCTGTCACCTTTTCTCTCCCTTTTTCTGCCCTTCCGGCTTCTTTCATGCAGTCACCAAGTATTTATTGAGCACCTATTATGCATCTGGTGCTGGTAATGCAGTAGAAAACAAAACAGACCTAGTACCTATGCTTTTGAAACCTGTACTTTGGGGAATATGCCCACTAGATTACCAGAAACTACTCAGTTAAGTTAATAATAACTTAGAAGATAGAAATATAAAAGTTGAATAAAATGTCCTACCCTAATCAGGTAATTATATGCACAAGTGTAAGTATTTTTAGGGTCTAAAACTGAAAAATATAAAATTTAAAAACCTTTTTATTGAAGTATAGTTGATGTATGCTACTATATAAGTTACAGATGTACAATATTGTGATTCACAGTTATTAAAGGTTATACTCCATTTATAGTTATTATAAAATACTGGTTATGTTCCCTGTATTGTACAATATATCCTTGTAGCTTATTTTATATCTAATAGTTTGTACCTCTTAATTCCCTACCCATATATTGTCCCTACCCTCTACCCTCTCCCCCCACTGGTAGCCACTAGTTTGTTCTCTATATCTGTGAGTCTGTTTCTTTTTGTTATATTCACTAGTTTGTTTTATCTTTTAGATTCCACATATAAGTGATGTTATAGTATTTGTCTTTCTCTATCTGACTTATTTCATTTAGCATAATACCCTCCAAGTACATCCATGTTGTTGCAAATGGCAAAAATTTCTTCTTTTATGGCTGAATGGTATATCCTTTATATACACGACATCTTCTTTATCCATTCATCTGTTGATGGGCACTTAGATTGCTTCCACATCTTGGCAATTAAAAATAATGCTGCTGTGGACATTGGGGTGCATGTATCTTTTTGAATTACTGTCTTTATTTCTTTCAGATATATACCCAGAAATGGAATTGCTGGGTCATATGAAAGTTCTATTTTTAGTTTTTTGACAAACCTCCAGACTGTTTCCCACAGTGGCTACACCAGTTGACATTCCCACCAACAGTGTATGAGGGTTCCTCTTTTTCTACATCCTCACCAACATTTGTTATTTGTGTTCTTTTTGGTAGTCATTTGGACAGGTGTGAGATGATGTCTCATTGTGGTTTTGATTTGCATTTTCCTGGTGATTAGTGATGTTGAACATCTTTTTGTGTGCCTGTTGGCTAACTGCACGTCCTCTTTGGAAGAATGTCTATTCAAGTCTTCTGCCCATTTTTTGATCAGAATATTTGTTTTTATGATGTTGAGTTGCATGAGCTGTTCATGTATTTTGGATATTAACTCCTTATTGATCATATCATTTGCAAATATTTTCTCCCAGTCCATAGGTTGCCTTTTCACTTTGTTGATAGTTTCCTTTGTGGTGCAAAACCTTTAAGTTTAATTAGGGTCTATTTATTTATTTTTGCTTTTATTTCCTTTGTTTTAGGAGACAGATCCAAAAAAAAAATTGCTACAATTTATATCAAAGAGTGTTCTTGCCTCTGTTTTCCTCTAGGAGTTTTATGGTTTCCAGTCTTAATTTAGGTCTTTAATCCATTTGGAGTTTACTTTTGTATATGGTGTTGGAGAATGTTCTAATTTCATTCTTTTACATGTCGCTGTCCAGTTTTCCCAGCCTCAAAGCCAAAAAAATATTTTTTAAAATTAGCTTAGGCATGAAATAAAATCTGATGAATCTGAAAGGAAACTAATACTTACAAGTATCATTTTAGTGGTCAGTCAACTCAAGCAATATTAGAAGAAAAACATGATTTTGCTAACTTATTTTAACCTGGTGGTCCTCATTTATATTCCACTTGTGTAGATAAATATTATAATCATAATTGTAATAAGCATGGTTAATAATTAATTTTATAAGTTTCAAAGTGCCAGACTCAAATTCTGTAAAAAGTACTGTGTGTGACGTCTTGATTTATACATACATAGCAATGTTTCAAGTTAAAAAAATATGATGACACTTTTTGTAGTATTGTTGTATGCAAGTGTATATGTATATGTAACTACACCCTGCCTGCTTACTTACAATTCAAAGAAGCAAACAGAAGGGAAGGAGATTTGAAAAAAAAAATTACACTTGAAGGGACAATAAAGGAAATGGATGAGAGGATAGCAGAAAGTATGTTAATACCAGATGAGTAATTTAGAAGTGTCAATAGGAGTGATTTTTTGGTAGTTGAAAGAGATGAAGTTGATACTATTACTTGATTCTATTATAGTATCAAGAGAGACAGAAAATACATCTTTATAAGGCTAGAAATAAGGGAGAAAATGATGAGAGTGATTATCCAGTGAAATAGAAAGCTGAGTCATCTTCATTAGCATCTGTAAAATAAAGCTTAAATAAAACCAGGCAATACAGAGACCCTCTACTCAGGTATATTGCGGAACTGAAGTGTGTTTTTAGACAAACATTCATAATTTGTCCTACTGATAACTATTAAAATAATCTGAGTACTCTTAACATTAAAGTATGTACATAACTTATGCAGCATGAAATAAAGCTTTGTTGAAAATGTACCTGTGATCTTGACATAAACATTTTATATTTATACATACATTTGTTTACATACATACATATGTGTGTGTGTATGTATATATATATATATATATATATATACATACACACACACAGATATATCTTATATAACGATGCTGTTATTTTTAATGAGACATACAGGCGAATATTATTAGTAATACAACATATTGAAGAAAATGTCAGTATTGAGACTCAGTACCCAGGTTGCACACACACACGCACATTCAGGGGGCATAAGGGTGGGTCAGAGCTGGAGCATCTTTGCCCTTGGAAAATCAATCATTTTGTGCTTAAAGTAAAGGCATTTACTGATAAATGCTTTTCAGTAGAAAACATCTTGTGGCTGTCTGCCTAGAGAAATTGTGTGTGTGTGTGTGGGGGGGGTGTTTCCCCTGAATTCTAACTTATAACTAAAAAGTTGATTGGATTATTGCATAGTTTAATTGTTCTACTTATTAGTAGGGCAAAGGGAAAAAAGTAATCCTGAGTGATTACAAACAATGAGCTATCATGTTTCCGAGAAAACAAACTTTAAAAACTCCAATTAATGAAAAATTATTGATTTAGTCATCTATGTGTAAAGCTTTAAAATTTAGTGAAAAGATGCAGAGTTAATAGAAATAAAACACTTTTCAAACAGATAGACCAACTTTGATCTCTTATTTTTTAAGGGTTATATATGATTTTTAGGATTGCCATTTATACCACATCTGTACAAAATTCGTAATCTCAGACAGATGAATGTTTTTTCCGTTCAAATTCTGCTCCTTTAGTCATTACTTATTTATTTATTCATTCAAAAATTTTATCAAGTGCGGATTTTTTTTTTTTTTAGCACTTGGTATTTTACTCAGGAAAAATTCCCTTTAAGCAATTTCAAGCCCTCAAGCTATAGCCTCGCCACGGGAAATATATTAAATCATCTCAAAGTTTTCTCTTCCTTTGGCTGAATAATTCTAGTTCTTTTTCCTCCCCATATATCTCAAATTCAAGATGAGAATGTTTTTCTGATATTAAATAGTCGAATGAAATATACTGTCCCCAAATCCAGCCTTATCTGTCTTTATATTGAAAGCTTAATGTCAAACTTAAGTTTTGAAGGTGAGTGAAAGGACAGGGCCTTTGAGCTGGATATTTGACATTTGCTGCCCTGTACTGTGTGGGGATGCTTGAGGAATTAGGCAATAGTGCTAATCAATAAAATGAATAATATGAGTTGAGGTAAAAGTATGGCCAGAAACAGCCTTACAGAGCTGCAACAGATACCAAAATTCTTTTTTCTATTATAATTTTTTATTTAACATTTTTATTGAGTTATAGTCACTTTACAATGTTATGTCAAATTCCAGTGTAGAGCACAATTTTTCAGTTATACATGAACATACATATATTCATTGTCACATTTTTTTCCGCTGTGAGCTACCACAAGATCTTGTATGTATTTCCCTGTGCTGTACAGTATAATCTTTTTTATCTATTCTACATTTTGAAATCCCAGTCTGTCCCTTCCCACCTCCCGCCCCAAAATTCTTAAGAAGTAAAATCTAGTCTCTGTTAAAATAGAAAGTAACAAAGAGTTAGTGAAAAGGTAAGATCGAAAACACCAAACTAGGAAAAGAGATGCAACCTAGATAAGGGGGAAAAAAAGGGAAATCATGATATTTTTTCTGTATTGAACACCTGAAAAAGAAAACAGAGACAATAGAAAGCTAGTCTACTAGCTTCTGATCTGGAAGCAGAAACACCAAATTACAAGCAAATTAAATCTTTGAAATTCCTGCTCTCTGCCACTATCAGTATTAATTTATTAATATCTTGATATTAGTTCTGTATAAAGTAATCTTTAAGTGAATGTTTTAGATTTTTAAGTGAATATGGACTTCCTGATTGCTTTTTGGAATTAAAAACATGTAAATTTCTAGTTAAAAGTTCCTATTTTTACAGTTATATACAGTCAACTTTCCTCTTTTCAGTGCACACTCTGAGTTTTGATAAATATTTTGAGTCATGTGTCTGCTAAAGGAATCAAGATTCAGCCACTGTTTGTTCAACCCACCAAGTTCCCTGTGCTCCTGCTTTGTAGTCAGCCTCTCCCCTTAGCCCCTGGCAAATGCTGACCTGTTTTTGTCCCTATCATTCTGATTTTTCCAGAAAGTCCTGTGGGTGTAATCATACAGTGTGTGCAACTTGAAAGTGAGCCTGGGACTTGTGTTTCAAGAGGCCAAGCAGTTCCTAAGAGCAGCATGCTGGGATGCTGCTGGGTTTATTTGCTCACTTCCATAAACACAGTTGGTAAAGAAACAGTCTGGATGGATGGAGATGGTCTGTTAGCCATGTCATATAGCAGGCAGCATGAACTTTGCATCAGTTTCCCTTCCCCACATATCAGAGGTGTGGGAAACTCTCTCTCTAGCTTCCTAGGCTGTCTGCTGGATAAACATCTTTGAAAAGATGGTCTGAAATGTGTAGAAATGCCAGGGACAAATGTCTCCTAATGTTGGGATTATCTTCTCCAGCTTTCTCCTCTTCAAGATTTTCACCATACTCACTGATTCCCACTTTTTCCATTTTATTCCAGCCGTGAAGAGGGGGTTTCTTTTGGAGTTCAGATGCTGTGCAGCTTTACTTAACTGAGGTTGCAGTTGGGGTAAAAGGGTGAGAGAAAAGCAAGAGAAAAAGGATCAGGATCTCCCCCCGCACTTTTGGGACCACACAGCTTGCCTTTTCACGTTTCTCTTCAGGGTTAAGGTATTCCCCTCATTGTCCCCACCATGCAAACCTGTGACTGCAGCTGCTTTCAGGGACAGGCAGGTTGGGAGAAAAGAAAGAGGGAAAAAAAGACGGAGGTAATCTCTCCACCCTCTGGCTAGTAGAGGCCTGTTCTCCCGGTTCCCTGACCAGAAAGGCAGGGCTTCTCTCTCAGTTTTTGTACCCTTTCCTCTTGACATATTTCCTCTCCGAGTTCCCCTGTGGGTCAAAGTCAGGGGACAATAGAGAAGAAATAACCAGGAAACTCATCTTTACTGTGAGTTTTTATAAGTTTTGCATGTCCTCCCCAATCTGCCTCCCATTGTTAAATTTTCAGTTTGCTCAGCTTTTTGTATTTTGTCCAGAGTTTTAGTTGTAATCAGTAGGAGAGAGAGATGGTAGTGAGATTACTTCATTTTGTTTGTTACTGGAAGTCTCCACTCAAGTTGCTTTTTAAGTGATTTTTTACACATTTTATTTTGGAAAATTTTCTAGAGAATTCTTTGTAGGTTCTTTTATTATTTGTTTTGTTATATAAATTATTTCAAACATGAAAAAATATGCAGAATGAAATCGTAAGTACATATATCCAAACGTTTAACTTTTTTTTACATTTTACCATACTTAAGTTTTTTAGAAAGAAGAATTTAAACAGTATGGATGAATGTGAAGCCCTCTTTTATTCTACTCCTCTTTCAGTCCCAGTGTTACCTACTTATTTGATTTATCTTTTCTTATACTGTAATTATACTATGTTACTGGTACTAGCCACATACAGTATTTGTATGTTCTGCGTTTGTTGCGTGTTTTTCAATTTATAAAACTTTATCATTCTGCAACTTGCTTTTTGTACTCAACATTTTTAAAAATTATTTTTGTCCATATTAATAGTGGTGGTGTCTGATTTATTTATTTTAACTGGTTTTAATTTTTTGATCATTTAAAATTTTTTATGGATATAACGCAATTCATATATTTTCCTTTTAACCAATGTTTTGACTTTTTTATTTGCCATTAATTTTTAACACGAGTAGTGTATCAAGAATTATCCTTGTATAGATATGAGGTATGTGTGTGAGTTGCTCTTATTATTTATACCTGGAAGTGAAGTAGCAAGATGAAAGGGTATGCACATCTTTAATTTTGTCAGATGTTGCTGGAGTTAATTCCCAATGTGTTTGTGTCAATTTATACTCCTATCACTAGGATAACAGAGTTTTCTTTTCCATACGTCTTTACCATACTTTCTATTTTTGCCATTCTGATAGATACAGTTTCAGTTGTATCCCTCTGATCACTGGAGAGATTGAACATCTTCTTCTGTATGTATTGGCTTTTCTGGTCTCGACTTCTGTGAATTGTATATTTGCTGTTTCAAGCTGAGATCCTGGATCTATTTTTAGTTCCTTTTACTAAGTAGGAGCAAGGCCCTTGCTATAACTGTGTAATTTCAGACACATGACACACAGAAACACAACAGGTTGCAGCATCAACTCTACTTACTGTTTGTATCTCTGTTCTCTGAAAGTGTTTATTTTGTTCCTGAGTCCAGCATAGCTTTTTTGACTATTTTTAAAATTTTACCTGTCATTCCTACGTGTTTGAGGCAGAGGTGGTATTTTAAAGCATGAATTCACTGTTTCATCATGACCCTTTGTTTTGATAAAGATGCCGAATAAATTAGGCATAAATTGACTTGAGATTTTATCTAAATTGGCTTAAGATAAAAAGTCAAACATAAGATGAATAAATTTAGATTAAAATGTAAGACTTCTGTATATCAAAAAGCATCATTACAGAATTAGAAAATTATTTGCAACAGATATGGCAGGAATGCATTTATTTAATATACAGAGTGCATCTAGTCTAGGAAAAGCAAATTCACCCTCTAGTAGAAAAACTAGCGAAGAAAAGGAACAGTTCACAAAAGAAAAACAGATGGAAAACATGAAAAACTATTTAACCCGTGCATTTAAACAAGTATAAATTAAAAAGCAATTCCCTCTAACTTTTCCTTTCAAATTGACAGTATTGGAAAATAATACATGTCATTGCTACTGAAGGTTTGAGGAAATGAGGACTCATTCCCTGCTGATGAAAATGTAAATTGCTACAGTTTTTCTGGGGTGATGGGCGGGATGGGTATCTAAAGCTGTGCTGTGCAGTGCCACATAGCAAGTCATCACATTGTGATTTATTAAGTTAAATATTTATTTCTGCAGTCTCAGACCACATTTCAAGTGCTCAGTAGACATGAATAGCTAGTGGCTACGTATCGTACACAGCATATGTAGAACATTAGCATAATCACAGGATGTTTCACTGGATTTCACTCATCAGTAGTTTCAAAACATTCATATATCCTTTTTCCCCAGTAACCCTACTTCTAGGAATATAGTCTAAAGAATTGTTAGAAGTTAGGGATCTTCACCAAAGCATTGAAAACAATGGCAAAATTTGGGAAATAACCCAAATGTCCACAAAAAGGAACAGGTAAATGATTAAAAGTTCATATAAAAGAAAATTATGGAGCCCATTAAAATATGTTTTTGCATTAGTTAATGTCATGGTAACATGCTCATAATATGCTGTTAACTGAACAAACAGGTCATAAATATTTATTTATAGCATGATTATGGATTTGCTTTAAAATACTTTAAAATTTATATTACAAACCACAGTAGTGTTAGCAAATTTTTGGTGATAGTTTCTATCAGACACACATACACACTCATATATTACTTTTATAGTCACACAAAAAATAAAAAAATTAAAAGTACATTGGTTTGGGATCTGTCTGGTTTTAAACCTTGTGAAGAAGTTAGTAATTGTGACCATGTTAGGTGGTTAGTTTCATTTAACATTTAGTGTTGATTGGTATAGTTACATATTTAAGTATCATATTATGTGTGTATAGGTGATATATCTCTCTGTGTGCATATGTGAAGGCCTACTAGAAACCAGAATTCAACCCAGATGGCTTACATGAAGAGATTTTTAAAAAATTTCTTTAAAACTCCTAACAGAAACATGGACAGGATGAGGGATGGTTACTTCCCCAGAAACTGAACACAGTAGCAAGTCATTACTCTCCCGAGGAATAAAGGGACAAGAGGTAGAAACAGAATTCTCAGAGCCAAGTGTGTGCTGGAACTTTACAGGTGGAAATTCCCAGCAGAAGCTTTAATTGTGAAGAGATGCAGCAACTGCCAAAAACACAGCACCAAGCAAGAGTAGTGAGGAAAACACCACCCAGACCTCTTCTCTTTCACCCTTGGAATCTAACTGGAAGTCCATCAACTTTTCAGACAATCTTCATAGCAAAGTCTTTGGAGTCAGCCTCCGAAGGCACGGAACAGGGCAGGGTAGAGTAGAGGATAGAAGAGGTTAGAGGGGAAAGCAGGTTGGTAAGTGGAGAATAACCAGACTGTGTGTGTGCATTTATTCATACATACTCAGATAACACTTGTATATGTGGTACGTTAATGGGTGGTATTATATGACATGAGATGTGTGGTACATATATGTATAAGTGTACGTCATCTATGTGTGGGAAATTCCAGCATTTGCATATACTCACATACACATATGTACTTACACAAGATGTTTAAGTTCAAGTAAGTATAGAACACTGCTAAATTGGTTGGAAAAGAATTCTAGTCTAGAGAAGGGACTTCACAAAACCTAGGGAACCTTCAGAAAACACCCATTTTAGTTGTATGTGCTCTTGCACACAAATGAGAGCTTACCAAACACACAATTTAAATATACCTTCCGTTGAAGTTCCTTGAAAGCAAAGGCTATGTATCTAAGCTTGTATTTTCTAAACTCTAGTACAGTGCTGCATGTCTGGGAATGTCAATCATTGTACGAATGACTGAACAACTTCTCCCATCTAACTAAGTAAACATTGTTTTCCCTCAACCAGAGTATAAACTCACTTAAGATATATCCATATTTTTATGGAGACCATTTTTAGCACAATTGAATCAAAAGCAACTGTAAATATTTTTGAATTATTCTTGTTAATTGAGATGTACTCTGAGATCACCTCATGGTTTGGTTTACAGTATTTTACATAGCTACTTATGTGTTCTTCGTAAGACTCTCATGGGGCAGACCACAGCAGCGTTAAGATCATTTTGTACGATGACTTTGAATCTTGGGGCTATTAAACAATTTTCCCTTTTCTTTCTACTCTTTCATAATGAGATAGTGAAATGAAGAAACTTGTGAAGAGTTATCACTGAGCCGTAAGCAAGATTTTGCTTTTTATATTTACCACGTACCTGTAATGAAAAGCAGCTCTCTTCGACGTTTTTGTTTTGTTTTGTTTTGTTTTTGTTTGTTTGTTTGTTTTTATTTTGTTTTGTGTGTAGAGCACTAATAGAAATCGGGAACCTGGGGAAGAGAATTGTTATTTACATGTGATTTGCAAATGTAAGTTAATAATTGTATATTAGCTTCTTTTTGAATAAATCTACTTTTATTTTACTTTATAATGCAAACATCCCCTGAAATTAGCTTTAAAAAAGTGATTGTGATACTTATATAGTGGAAAGATCTAATCTATCTCACCCCACTTAAGATTATTAAAGCAATCTATTGATTCTTAAGAGCAAACTTGTAGAGGAAAAGCTTTGATAAAAACTTTCTTCAATTCTTTGTTTTAAAAGTTTACTTAACTTTAGTGTTGAATAAAATTAGAATACTTTGGAATCTATGCTTTGTCTACTCTGATGTGCTAAGCAAATGTCATGATTATTGGAACAGATCTAGTTCACCTTTAAAGATTGGTTATTTGGAAAATTGAGATGTAATCTTTAACTTTATTTTATTTAGGATTTAAAAAGCAGTTTTAATTACATGGTTTATTGATTGTTCAGTGGACTTTTGAAGTAATACTTGCCATTCTAAAACACTTGAGCTATTGTTATCATTATGTTAGTATAGTGGTCCTGTTTTTTTTTTTTGTTTTTTTTTTTGGCCAGAAATAGTAAGAGACAGCAATCTTTGCAATGTCATTTCATTTTAAAAGACACTTTACATGGTTTCAGTCAGATCTATGGAGGGATAATTTTTATAGAGAGAAATTAAAATAAATTATTTTAGCATATATTGTAGTATTTAGACATGCATATAGTTGTATAACCATTACCACAAGTTATAGAGCAGTTCTGTCACCCTCTAAAATTCTGTGCCCTTTTCTAGTCAACCTAGCCCTTTAAAACTTATCAAGAATGTCCTCTAAAAGAAATCTTCTACTGTATGTCCTTTTGTGTTTGACCTGTTTCATTGCACACACAGCACAGTTGAGATGCACACATACTGCTGCACAAATCAGTGATTTTCTCCTTTTTATTGCTGAGTAGCAGCTCATTGTGTAGCTATACCACAGCCTGTTTATCCATTCCCCAGCTGAAAGATATTTCGAGGTTTTTTTTCCTTTTTTTCTAAAGTTTATTTTATTTTGGGGGGGGGCAGGTAATTAGGTTTATCTATTTATTTAAATGGAGGCACACTGAGGATTGAACCCAGGACCTCAGGCATGCTAGGCAGGCACTCTAGCACTGAGCCATACCCACCCTGCCCATCTCCAGGTTTTGCCCGTTATTGATTTAACTGCTATAGACATTCACATACAGGTTGTTGTGTGAACGTAAGTTTTCGTTTCTCTTCAGTATATACCTAGGGATGGGACTGGTGGTTTGTCTGGTAAATGTATGTTTATAAGAAACCGCCAAACTCTTTTCCCAAGCAGCTGTGCCATTTTGCATCCCTGCCAGTAATACAAGGGAACTCTATAGTCACTCTACATTCTAGCCAGGGCTTGGTTTTGTCAGTTTTTAAAAATAACTTAGGCATTAATTACTTTCAGCCGTTCTCATAGGCAAGCCACTGTGTCTCATTGTGTTGTTAATTTACATTTTCCAAATGATAATGATGCTGAGCATAATTTCAGGTGCTTATTTGTGCTCCATATATATTTGGTGGGTGCTTTACTTTTAACAACTATGTAAGGTAGAAACTACTTAACTATCATTAAGATGATAATCCTGTGCTCATGGGGGAAATAAAGTGTGCCCCCCCCTTTAAAATTACATCACTGAGTTTATTAACACATGAAGTTGATTTTTAAAATAGTGTCTTCTTGTCTACTTAAATGACAAAATGGTACTTCTCCTCCCTGACTACAACTGTCATTACAGACATTTACCACGTTGCTGATAATAATAGTTCTCATGTCAGTTCTTTTCCCCACTTCCCACAGCTATTTCCAAACTGTATTTTTCTCAAGCTTGTAAGCCGTTTCATTCCTTGAATCTTAGCAGGTGATCTTACTTCTTTTAGTAAGAACCTGAGAAGAAACTCCCATGCACTCTGCAAACAATTACTTTCACCTGTCCTCACCTTCGTCTTTCTCTATTATCCCAACTCTTATCCATTCATCTAACCTGGGTCTTTGATTTTTTGTTTTTCTCCGGTTAAAAAACTGATATGGACTGCATGTTTGTGTCCCCCCCCCCCCCCCCCCAGCTCATACGTTAAAACTCTAACACCCAGTGGGTTGATATTAAGAGATGGGGTCTTTGAGAGGCAATTAGGTTCAGGTGAAGTCATGAGGGTGGAGCCGCCATGAGGGTGGAGCCGCCATGAGGGTGGAGCCTCCACGAGGAATAAGCGTCCTTGTAAAAAGAGAACGAGTCAGCAGCTTTCTTTTTTTGCCGTGTGAGGATACAGCAGGAAGGTGTTTGTCTACAAACCAGGAGGAGTTTTCTCTCCCGGCACCAGACATTATACCCATTGGCGCCTTGATGGTGAACTTCCCAGCCTCCAGAACTGTAAGAAATAAATATTTTTTGTTTAAACCACCTAGTATATGGTATATTGTTATAGCAGCCCAAACCAAGATACTCATCAGCTTTGTGC
The DNA here is from genome assembly GCF_048773025.1 of Camelus bactrianus. Lineage (NCBI taxonomy): Eukaryota > Metazoa > Chordata > Mammalia > Artiodactyla > Camelidae > Camelus > Camelus bactrianus. Next base: position 76,402,137 of record NC_133541.1, read on the forward strand.
CGTCTCTTCACACTTCCCTTGTGCCTTTGATAGATCAGTTTTCTCCTTTTGAAAAATACTTCTCTTGCTCTCTTGCAGTCTTTTCCTCAGCCACTCCGTCCTTATCTTAAGCAATAATGGCCAAAGCCATTCAACTCATTTGAAACCCACTGAAAAAAGGCTTCTACCCTGACCACCTTGCTGAAATTGAACCCTCAAGTGTCTGAGATGACTTCTCATTACTAGCTTCAGTGACCTCTTCTCAGCCTTCAGCCTGCTTGAAATCTCTGCTACTTCTTGACAGTTCTGACTGCTTTTTTTTTTTTAAGAGACTATCTTCTGCCTCTGCTTTTTGCTTCTTCAAGAGTGCAGTCCTGTGCTGATTCTTGTTTCAGTTAATCAGTCATGTGTAATACACTAAGCAAAAACTTAGTGTCTTAAAACTGTTCTATTATTTTTCATGATTCTGTGGGTTGATGGGATAGTACTGCTGATTCAGCTGGGGCTCAGTCATGTGTTTGCTTTTAGGGGTGGGCTCAGCTGATGGCTTAAATGGCTGGTCTTTAATGCCAGGCTTCACATCATCATGATCTCAGCATAGTGCTGTAAGATCATGAAGATGACAACTTCAAGGCTTCTTGAGGTCTAGGCTTTGTAATTTGCAGAGAACCACTTCTGCCACAATCTCTGGGTCCAAGTAAGTAATAAAGCAGGTCAGGATTCAAGGTGAAGAAGAGACTTCCTGTCTGGATGGGAGGACAAAGTCACATTTCAAAATGGCATATATACTTGGACGTGGACATGAAACAGTCTGTCACAATTCTTAACTTTTGAAACTTACTCTGTTTTCTCTCTTGATTCTCCTTTCTATCCCTCTTTAAATGTTTTGTGCTCCCATTCTCTTACCAGTCTAGGGAACTTTTGACCAATTATTATCGCCTCCAAGGATCAACACCTGGATTTGAGTGTCCCAAATTAAAATAGTACAAAAAAGAATTATCTCCATTACTGGCCCCATGCCTTTGTCTCTTTTCCTGGTTTCATATCTTGATCCGTGATCCATGGCATTATCTGTGCAGTTATGCAGACTAGATTTGGGGATACCTTCCCTTACCTCCCAAATCCATCTGCTCAGGTAGTTCTGCTGATGATAAATCTTAAACACCTGACCATTCTCATTTTCTACCCCAAGCTGTTATTAAGATTCACATTATTCTCTTTACTTGACTTTTTATGGTGTCTTGGAGTTTTGAACATACGGGTTTTGGCATAAATAAAATGAATTTATTTTTGAAAAAAAAATGAGAGAGATGGATATACAGAAATACAAAAGAAATTAATCATTTTCTTCTTTGTGCTCTTGATACTTGGTTCATAATGCTAATATAACCGTTTATTGTGTTTATTATTGTGAAAGTGTCTGCGATGGGGAGAATGTAGAAGCCATGGGCCATTATGTGCCCACTACATGAGAGGCTGGCTTCAAATGCTTAGCAAATTAGGTTAGTAGAGAGAGTGATGACGCCAAAGATAATGTTTGCATAGGTCAATACAACACAGCTGGGTTCGTGATTAATTACAGAGAGGATGGTTGTGGAGAATTGGGGAACTGCTTATTTAGTTGGCTTTTCATAGCATGGGTAGCGACATTGCCTTCTGTTAGCTGGCAAGTTTGACATCTGCCGATGGAAATGGCATTTACTTATTTTGAGGCTCAATTTGAAATCCCATTGCTAGTTTAGTCCTTTTCAGAAGGTACTTACAACTCTTCCCCCCTTCTTTTTTTAATTCATTTGTTTCAAAGTAAAAGATTTTATTTTTAAAGCAATAGCTTTTCTTTGTGTAATATGCATTCCAGAAAGTCTTTCCAAAGGTTGCCTTCTCTGAGACCTGTGTGGTGTTATTGTGATGGTACTACAGCAGCAGTATGTATGGAGCTCAATATTGGAGAGATTTGTTCAGAGAGATAGGTTTGTGTCTCGATGGAACATTAAATGAATGTAGAAGTGTGGATGAAAATAAATGCTAACTACAATTTCCTTTAAATTATGAAGCATTTATTTCCTTCCTTTAGCTTTTGCCCAAAATGGAAAGGGAAAAAATAAAGGTAAATGCTGGAAAAGTCTAGGAGAATATGATGAATAATGAAATGAAGAAAAATAAAAACTATCCATGTCTTATTTGACAGACTTAAAATAACAAAAGTAAAGGACACTAGAATTAAATACTGCCTTCGCATACCTAACTCACTGATTTCTCACATTGCTGAACATGTGGAGTGGAATTACCCATTAGAAAGGATGGAGTCTGGAATGCATTTTCTGACTTTAGTTTTATCTTTGTTTTTAAAGTAATCTTTTTAGCTGTTAATTTTTAAAGAACACTCTAAGTGTCTCTATAGATGTTAATTTGAAATTATGATATTTGTGTCTCCAGAAATAATGTCAGACTCAATCTAGTTACAGGGAAAAGTTGCTCTTATGGTTGACAGTTACATGGGTCATGAATCTTATGTATGTATGATTTCATAAGCTCCTAAGAGTGATCATGAATATAAATAAATGACCTAATTTTAGGTCATGTGTTTTAAGACAGAAAGCTCTTGTTGCAAAACAGTAGTAAAATTTTGAATATATGTTGGTGTATTTAGTCAATACTTAGAACCTCACTATTCCTTATTTGGAAATTGGATATATTTCCCTCAAGATTATTCTAGATTTTCCCCATTTGCTATGGACTGAATTGACTCTTCCCCTTCATCACCCCCGCCATTGATACACTGAAACTCTACCTCACAATGTGGCTATATTTGGAGGTAGGGCTTTTAGGAGATAATTTAAGATTAAATGAGGTCGTAAGAATAGGATTTGGGGGTCCCAAAAAGGAACGAAGAGAGATCTCTTTCCACACGCATGCATGTGTATACTTAGAAAAAGCCATGAGAGGACACATGGAGAGTTCTCCCCAGGAACGACATTGGCTAGTACCTTCCTCTTGAACTTCCCAGCCTCCAAAACTATGAGAAAATAAATCTCAGTTGTTTTAAGTTGCCCAGTCTGTGGTATTTTGTTATGGCAGCTGGAGCAGATTCATATACCCCTGTAATAAACAAGCTGTTTCCTTCCTGTATTTCTTATTTCTCTTGCATAGGTATCTTAAGAATTTTTGCATTACATGTCTTTTAGTGAAATGAGACTACTTTTTTATGAAGCTCTTAAATGTTTGTGCTTGAGAAAATAGCAGGACCTATAGGGGACATGGAAGGAAAAATTTTCCTGAATTTGTGGATTTGTCTAGACTATAACATGAAATTTGTCAAAAAGATGTTACGCATTTTGCAGATCATAAACTATTACAGGAAACACAGAATTTAAGGTATTTTATTTTCATGAATTTCTAGATATAAAGCTAATTGATAAGAGAATTGTTCTGTTTTGAAGCAAAATGTTAGATATGTTCTCTGTTCATGATTGCTGAGATCACACACAAAGGGCATAGTAAGATTTTCATGCTTTATAAATAAGTATTACATATTCAGACATTTCATTTATTTTTGGATCTTTTGTCTGAAATAAAATTCACATGAAAAGATAAAAATCTGCTTAAGATACACATTTTAATTCTTTTAGCTTGGTCCAAATACAAATAAAATTCATTTAGTTTTTATTCTGTTGATTAATTTTGGAGAGTATATATTATTTCACTGTCCTTAACTTTATTATGGTCATTTTACTTGTTTAAAGTTAAAAAACATCCTTTTTTTTGCAATGGATAGATTTTTTTTGAAATGTAATAGACATTTTTAAGGTATTAGACAATTTTAAGGTATACAATGTGTTGATCTGATATATTTGTATATTATAGCATAATTACGACTGTAGCATTAGATGCCTATCACCTTACGTAATTATCACTTCCTTTTTATGGCGGAAACAATTAAGATCTAGTCTCTTAGCAACTTTGTAACTTATATAATGTAGTATTGTTGACTATAGGCTGTAGGCTTTTTTTAGAGTTCATATATAAGTGATAGCATACAGTGTTTGTCATTGTCTACCTGACTTGTCTCACTTAGTATAATGCACTCAGAGTCCATTCATTTTGTTGGCAAATGGCCAGATTCCCTTCTTTCTCATGGCTGAATAATAACTCCATTGTGTGTATATATATGTGTATGTGTGTGTGTATATATATAATCAAAACTTTATCCATTCATCTGTTGGTGGACGCTTAGATTGTTTTCGTGTATTGGCTGTTGTAAATAACTACTATCAGCATAGGGGTGCATGTATCTTCTCAAGATAGTAATTTGATTGCCTTCAAATATATAAACCCAGAAGTAGGATTGCTGTATCATAAGGTTTTCTATTTTTAATTTTTTAAGGAATCTCCATACTGTTTTCCATAGTGGGGAAATCAATTTACATTTCTGCTAATAGGGTACAAGGGTTCTCTTATTTCCACATCCTTGCCAACACTTGTTATCTTTTGTCTTCTTTATGATGGTCATTCTGACTGGTATGAAGTGATAGCTCGTTGTGTTTTGATTTGCATTTGCCTGGCGACTAGTAATGTTGAGTAGTTGCTTCATGTACCTGTTGGCTATATGGATGTCATCTATGGAAAAATGTCTACTTAGTTCCTCTGCCAATTTTTTAAAAATTGAATTGTTTGGCTTTGTTATAGAGTTGTCAGAATTCTTTATATATTTTGGATATTAACGCCCTTATTAGATATATGGCCTGTAAATATTTTTTCCATTCCATAGGTTGCCTTTTTTCTTTTGCTGTGCAGAAGCTTTTTAGTTTGATGTAGTCTCACTTGTTTTTGTTTTGCTTTTGTTTCCTTTGCTTTTGGTGCCTTATGCAATTACTTATACTGACTAGAAAGCGTTAGTAAGAATCATTAGCTAATACTTTTGCTTTATCCTGCCCATTTAGAAACATACTTGTTTTCATATTGATCATATAAAGATTTAGTGCTGATAAACAATTTAATATGTCATTGTAGAGTTAAAATAATACCTTATCATTGGGATTATACATATAGAGAAATCTAGATAACCAAGGTTTTTATACCCCTTTTTTCCATTTTCATTCACCTTTTCACAGTTTTCAATATAGTTTGGCAGTGAAGAATACAGACTTTAGTATCAAATACTTGAACCCTGATGGTGCAGGTGTGTAGAGTGGGTAAATTTATCAATCTAAACTTTAGTTTCCTCATCTATAAACTGAATTTATGATTGCCTGGTAGGCTTGTACAGATATAAATGGATTCATATATATATATATGTAAAAATCATATAAATCATATACATGTAAGCATTATAGTGTCTGGCGTAGGGTACTCTTTCAAAATGTCATAGCTATTCTAAATATTTCCCACCGCATTTTAAAGGATTCACTATGCTCTCTAAGCAAAATAGGAACTTATAGAGAGGACTCAAGTTGCAGAGTTGCATTTCCCCCATGTTGTTTTCTGAGCTATCTTTTGCTAGCCCTTTGGTGGATAAGCAATGAGGAAAAAATGCGAAACCAGAATATGAAAGCTTGATTGCTAGTTGGGTAATATCATTATTAAACCATGTCTGTCTGAGAAGCCACTTGTCTTAACTCAGAAGGTTGAAATGTCAAAGCTGATTCATGCAAATCACAGCTGTTATGCAACACCCAAGTATTACAGTAATTCAAAAGATCAAGCAGACATCAGGCACAGACGTAGTACTTCTTTCCTGAGGGACTTGAGTCCATGATATACGGCTTCAAAAAGAGTCCCTTTCTCCATATGTGGATAAGTTTAGCTTTTAAATTAATTATTCTTTTTGAATTGCTATTCTTTTGGTCCATTAATTTTATAGGAAAGAAACTCTTGTGTAACTACCTCCTATTCTCTAGCTAGCCATGCCCTCATAAATCCTCAAATTACAGGTTTATGTAAGATAAGCAATGTGGAAGACCGGGTATATCCTGCTAAGCTTTATAGATAAGTCCTCCCTGGTTACTTTCTCCTAGTATACACCAGAGTATTAGTGTTGTCAAAGTGTGATCCGCAGACCAGCAGCATCCACATCACCTGGGGACTTAGCAGAAATACAAATTTTTGGGCCCTATGCCAGACCTACTGAGTCAGAAACTCATGGGGTGCGACCCATCAATCTTGCAAGGTCCTCCAGATGATTCTGATGTAGGCTAAAGTTTGAAAAACCACCCTGTTCATAACTTTACAAAGAGGTCTGGTGGAGGTCATTCATTCCTTCTGGCATTCTGCCCTGCAGTGCCAGGAAAGAAGTAAGTCACAAGGCTGCGACAACTCTTTCCTTCCCAAACTTAACCTTTGATACATATAAATCAATCTACTTCTGTAAAGTTCTAAAGACTGAAAAAATACTGATGATAATGATAGAAGCTTATTATCATCAAGATAATCTTGGAGAAGAAAAATTCTACCAGTGCTGCACTTTAAAAATATTTAAAAATTTCTTTCTTTTGGGATTGACCTCATGGTAACTTTTCAACCAGCATAAAATGGGTCTTGTTACTTTGCTGTCAAATTGTTTTTCAACAAGTTTGACCACCTGCCACATCTACCAGGTTTGACCCTTAATGACTGACTTTATAAAATTAAATCTACTTGCAGAGGTTGGTAATCTGCTAACACTGGAAATGTCCTTAAGCTCGGAGGGCAGTTTTTAAAATGGATTCCCAAAGTTGTTTTGAGCAAGAGAGGTATTTGTGGAATAAGTTACTTTGAAATTGTGCTTAAAAAAAAATCAGTAATATTACTTTATAGTCATATAAAATACAGCATAAATTTGGTCATGTCACTTGTCTCTGCTACAATTGTAGAAATATTCTGAATCAAGTGGTATTTTTTATTACTGTCAAAGCATAAAGACCGTCAGGTTATTAGTATACCTGTAACCAGGAGTTAAGGAACTGTTCTACCTTTATTCTCCTTAAAATTCAAGTTATTTTCAGTGTTTTTGCTTCACATATTAAGTAAAATGATACTAGTGTAGCTCCTTTAACACATCTATTGTCACAAATGCCAAAATATTTCACGCCCACCTCATGATCAGATTCAAAAGAAACAAATGACTTTTTGCTCTACTCAGTGCTGTCTTACTACTATTTTAAGTAACAAACTTAGATATTTAGTTGGTATGCAGGAGAAGAGTGAAATTTAAGTTTTGACTATAAGCCTTTTTAAGTTTTCTTTGGCCTGAATAAGAGTAATACCAGATGCCATAATACTGGGTTCTCTGCTGTGGAATCTTCTTGGATCTTTCTTTTAATCTTGAAACCAAGAAACTTATAGTCAGATAAAGTTTCTCTGAAGAGATATAATTTGATACAAAATGAATATCATAGTAGTATATTTGAATAATTATTAAGTAACTTAATGAAATTTTGACTCCCAAGCAAAAATTGCCTTTCATTTTTACTGTTCTGACAGTTTGCTGCTTTCTGATTTGCTAGAAGCATGTTTGAATATTTTGCATATGCTGAATATAGAATATATTGTCTTCTAAAAGTAGTGTCTATTGGCCATTTTCCTACCTAATAGCCTTTAGTTTATAATGAAAGATTCTCAGTATGTATCTTAATACTTTATAGAATTACTAAGTCTTTGGGATAATATATGTCCCATCTTACAAAGTAGATAACTCTTAATAGACTGTTAAGTCTTATACAAATAAGATTAGTTGAAATGCAAATGCTTAGTTTCCTTAGATTTGGTAGGTATTTGTGAAACATGACCTCATAAAACATTTTTTCTAAAAGTTGTTCTGTTTTCCTGTTACCACTGTAAGAACTATAATTCAACAAACATTTTATGAAATATTGATTATGTATGTGTCAGACATTACAAGACAAAGCTCCTTAAGTGTGCAGCCTACTTTATACAGGGAGGAGATACAGAAAAGTAAACAAATAAGTTAAAAGATAATTATAGTTTGATGTTGGTGAAGAGGAAACAAGTGAAGTGGTGATGTCCTTAGATTGAGAAGGCGTTCCTACAGCTCATGCTGTGATTCCGCTTTGGCTGCCCACAGTTGTACCCTGCCCACAGTTGAGGAATGTATGTCCACATATAGTTTGTGGATTCCCCTTCAGAGTCTCGAGGACTTAAGATTTCCTGCCCCAGCAACCCTGGGCCCACCTCCATGGCCTGTCCAGATCCATGCTCTCAAGGGTAGACCCTCTAAAGGTGACTAACAGGTGACTGTTCATGGCACATATAGATGTGCAGGATGGGGTATCTCCAGGCATATACATGCTGGGCTCCTTGAGGAATGCAATGGAATCACAAGTGGGAAGAGAAGCACTATTCTTAGGGAATGAGGCCTGGATTAAAGTTCTCTTATAGCATCAAAATGTTTTCTTCTTAAAGTAACCTTTTTTTATTGGCCAGTTTCTTTTACCATGTTCTAGTGCAGAGCTCTTGAGAAGTATTTGACTTTCCAGATTGTTCAGAGGGTACATTTGTCAAAGGAATGTAATAACATGTTTTATGTAACAGTTTGTTAACTCAGTGTGTAACTTCTACATATTTAGGTACGTGATATTGGGCCCTACAAATGTTAATGATGTAATATAGAGATATTGTACTACCACTTGAAGTCTGTTTTGGATCAGATGGTCAGGTAAGATTTCTCTGAGGAAGTACAGTTTGACTCAAAGTCCTGGAGTATGAAAATGGGTTACCTGTGAAAGAAATTACAGAGATAAATAAGTTCTAGGCAGAGTGACTTTGTAGTACAAATGTACAGAGTTCAAGATCAACAATAACCACAGACTTTATATAAATAGTGAAAAGAGGCCCTCACAGGAGGGAGTGGAATGAGATAAGTGTAGAGATCTGTAGGAACCAGATTGTGTCCTAATGTGTTATGGGAAAGAGTTTTTATTTTAAGACCAGTGGGACACTGTTGGAGGATTTCATAAAAAGAATAAGTTCTTAATTACATTTACATTTACATATTCTGATGCATTCAGAATACTTGTGAGGTGAGAGTGGAAGTGGGGAATAAGGCTGAAAGACTGTTGGAGTGGTCTAGGGGAGAAATAATGTTTACTTGGTCTTGAGTGGTGGGATTAGAGAGGGACAGAAAGTTAATGTGTTAGATGATCTTCTGGAAGTAGATGCAACATTTCCTCATGGATTCTATATGGGGGATGAAGTAGAGAAGAGACTCAAGAATGGCTCTGTAAGATTTTTGGTTGGAGAAACTGGTTAGATAGTAGTTAATACTGATGGAGGTGGGAAAAGAGTTCTATTAAGAATAGGGTTAGTTTGAGATACTGTTAGACATTCAAATAAGAGATGTCAAGTATATAATCATGTATCTAAGTCTAGAACTCAGGACCAATATGGACTCTGTTTCTTGAACATACCATGCTGTTCTCATGTCTTGGAGCCTTTGTTCCAGCTGTGTCTTCTGTCTGGAATATTCTTTTCTTGTCTTGGCTGATTTCAGTAGCAGTTTAAATGCCAGTCTCTCTAAATGGATACCTCCACTTTTATTCTCTATCTCAGTATTGTTTGTGTTTTGTATCTTTTATTATTTTTTTTTTGTAATTTGCAAACATATTTTCACTTTCTCCTCACCTCACAAAGAGGGAATTTGCTTCTGTCACCTTCTTTAGGTGACACCCAGCACAGTAACTGTCACTTGATAGATACTCAATAAACACTTGTTGAAGGAGGGAAAGAATGTATGAACGGGGTCATTGTTTGCTTACAAGGAAAGACAACGTGATTGAGGTAGATGAGTGTGAGAGACGATGGACTGCCCTCTCCCCAAAGGTTTGAGGGCCCTCAAGTAAGGAGAATGGTTAGTGTTCAGTAAGCACTTATTGTGTGTTAAGCACTGTGCTGAGCACTTCATAAAAAAATCTCATTTAGTATTTAGAACTACTCTATAGGGTAGCCTCTGTTTTTTATCTTTATCTTGAGACCAGGAGACTGAGGCTGAAAGAGGGGGAGGTTGATGGAAACTACACAGCACAGCCACAGAGAAAGCCCAGGCAGTGGGCCTCCACAGCCTCCTCTCCTGACCGTCACGTAGCAGATGGCTCACGCTGCAGTACCATGGAGCATTTGGTTTCTTTAGCTTTAGGAACTGTTGAGGAAGGTTCTGACAAATCCCATGGACTCTTCCTCAATACCACTCAGCCCCCTTTTGCGAGCGTCAGGTTTCAGACTAACTCCACTGGCCCCAAATGGCCCTGCTCTGTCTTTCTTGAGGAGAGAACAGGTGGCACTCCTCACAGACCTTTTCCTCATGAGGCTGCCACGCACACAGAGTGGACAGTCGTTCCTAGGAGCACTGGGGCCCTGGCCCACTTCAACTCAGAAGTGTCTCCTTTCCATTTGACCACCGGAGGGAGAGCCAAACCCACCTGAAAGAGACCTCATCTTAATGGCCAAAGTGTGGAGGGTGGGGAAGAAAGAGCAAGGGTAGATGCTAAGACTGGAAGGAAAAAGCTAGAGGTTTCATCTCTGCTGCTCTCTGGGGATAAAGGTCCTGAGGAATCCTTTTCTTTCTCCTGTTCTCACTGGATAATAAACTCCTAAAGCAGAATCTATACTTGGTTCTCATTTTAATGACCCCTTGTGCCTTTCACATTCTATTTGTTACATTCAATCCCATCAGTAAAAGGGATAATTATTTAAGACATAGTATTTATGGATGAATACTAAGATATATCTTGTAAAAATTTGATAGGCCGAGTTGAACCTGCATATTTTTCTAGCTGGTTATTTTTAGTTATCCAGCTTCCAGAACCTGGAAAGGGCTGTGTCAGCATTTTTTCACCTATACCAGCTGCATGCCTCCCTTTCGAGGGTATCACTGTTAGCTCTGAGAGTTTTAGACAAGAAAAATGAGACATTCTAAAATAGAGGTGAATGGAAGTAAGTTGGAAAATATTAGTAAAAGTACCAGAAGTTACACACCCTTTCTTCAATTAATGGAACAGAAGTTTATAATGTAAGTAGGGAAATAGAGTAGACATGAATTAAAAATAAGCATTAAAATTCTCTGTAGAAAGACAGGATGAAAGTATACCATACAGAAACAAAAACTCTTTATGTAACTTGCAGATAAAATAATGAAGTAAGTCTTTCCTAAATAACCATTTGGGGGGAAAGAACTTGTGGATTATTTAGCATTAATTTATAGAGCATTTAAGCAAATATTCAATTACTAAAACCTCCTCAAGCAGATTCCAGACAGGCAAACTACTTTGCATACTTGTCAATAAGGATTTTTACTCCAGAGCAACCCTGATAACTAATGACAAAGCTGATCAAATTCTGAATAATCCCTGGACTCTAAAAATATGCTGTGGCTGAGATTTTGAGTGGAACAAATGTGCTAAGCAGGCTAAGCAGGTATTGAAGCAGAGTGACTGGAAAACTGTATGTAAAAGAAGAGCAGAGATAGCAATTACTGCTCAGTATGAATAGTGGAAAATTACAGACTCTGACAATCATTTTATGTTCTGTATTGTGGCATTTGGTTAATTATTCCTTCTAAGGATTATACGTTGGGCTTATGGCTTCAAAATAAAAGCTCTGAAATGTCATGTTGTCAATATGTTCAGAAATTTTATCTACTTCAGGTGTTAAATCTTTGTACTGAGATTTTTTTAAAAGTCTGTCCTTTTGTTTAAAAAAAAAAAACAACTATTATACAGGATGATTACTCCTATCCATTTGACCATGTGATGGGTTAAAGCTTACATTTCCACTATTTGTGGTCCAATTCTCAATTGGACCTACATTACATTGGCTCTTACTTAGAAATAGGATGTATTATTGGAGATAGAGTGTATTACTGTATTCATGAGTTGTCCTGTATTTGTTTAAGACAGAAGTAATTATCAAAAAAAGATTAAAGTGAAAATGTTGTATTAAAATCTAATTCTTCAACCTTATGGAAAAAATTCCTTTTTTATTGAATTTTGAATATGGGAAAGATATATAGGGGTAGGATAAGGTCATTCTGCAGTATCATTAGACGTATTTCTCTTAGGTGAGTTTTCTTCTTGGAGAACCAAATATGAATCAGAGTGAAGCATTCATTTAAATCATACTCCTAATCACTCTGAGTTATCTGCTTGATCTAATTTCATATGTGTCCCTAAATCCTTGTAAAGCCCTTTTTTAAAAGCATGACTTTAGGGGAGAAATGTACAGCTATCTCAGAGTGATTTGGCAGGGATTAATTGGTGTAATAGATAATGACCATCTGTACCCTGTGGCAGTCCACCAGGAAGTGCAGTTAGTCCCCTACAGCCTGGGCAGACGTGGCTAGTTGTCTTCCATAGGTGAACAAAGGAGAAGCTGCTTATTTGCCACTTTGTTCACTGCATCTAAAATAGCTACACTTGCGAAGCCAAAGTAATTCTAAGATTCAGGTTTTAACATTTTAAAGCTATCATTAGGCTTTATTTGTAGCTATTTTTATTGCTCATGCCTACTATTATATCTATTCATGTGCAAGGATGGAGGATTTCAAGAACCTAGTGTTTTCATGAAAGTGGAAAATACTATTATAATGACTTAATTTTTCTTTTTTAATGATTTCTTTAAATTATATAGAAAAATTGGTAGAGTTACTAATGGAAAATAAAATATTTGTTATATCTTATCTAGTAGGAATAAGTGATCTGGAGACTGCCAAGTAATTTTTTTAGGTTATAGATTATATAAAGGTTTTACAAAGTTGATTCATAATTCTGCTAGCTATTTAGTCATTTTACTTAATTACGACTTAAAAGTTTTATTTTATTTTTGACCCCAGAATTGTGATTGTACAAAATGTAAGGCATTAACTTAGATTACAGTCCAGTAAATTCAGTTAATGAAGAACAATCTATAATTGAATTACTTAGCAATCTTAATGCTGAAAACAGAGTATATAAACCATAAGTCAGAAATCTTTTAGGACTAGAATTTGAAACTTGAAACAGAATGTATAACCCATTGTATTTCAGTTAAAGCTGATAACTGCATGATAGACAATCTCTGAAATTGAGAAAGTCATATGCATTGCTTTAAATACATTATTCTATTGTGGGAGGCAGTATAATTTGTTAGAAAGAACACAGCCTTCAGAGTCAGATGTCGGTTCAAACACTGTTTCTGCCTTTGGCTGTACTCAACTGATCTCAGAACCTGAAAGCCCTCACAGAGTGTCTTTATGGTCCCACTACCACCTACTGTTTCATTCCTTCAGTGGACAGACTCACATAGATTAATATAAAGTTGTACTCGAGGTTAAGTTTGATTACAGCAAAGGAGACATGCAAGAACAGAAGGAATAGCAAAGGAGAGGTCAAAGACAGGCTTTCTTGCCCTATTTAAGCAGCAATTGCTTGGGCATGTCTTTCTTTCGACCTACAAACTACACAGACATTTGTGATACTCATGGCTCAGAAAACTTTGAGTCTTGGAGTCCAGAATTCTAGAGGGAGCAGATCACATACCTGCCACATGAGCAGTCGTGCTGAGGACCTCAAGCCAGGTACCAGATGCACAGCATGACTCTTCAGGTTTATTTTAAACATGCTGACAACATATTCATCTTGACCTGCCACTTCAGGCATATGGACCAGCATTACTGAGTAACTTTTGAATATTCCAGCAGTTTAGTTCTCAGTTTGACTGCAGGTCATCAATCACCATGACTATCAAGATGAGCAGGAACTAAGTGAAAATGACTTGCTGTGTTCAACTCTTTCTTCTCACAGAGTTGTTATGAAAGTTAAACGGAGGTCCCATAAGTCCCTTTTACAGTGTCTCATCCTAATTAGCCTTCTGACTGGCTTCAGTGTCTGCCCCATTGGAGTATCTGGGTACATAAAACAATTCATTGAGGAGTAGGAAGAAAGTGTTAGAACTCTGTTTATATTTATTTTTGATCACATTCTTTTAGTTTTCCTTCATCTGAGAATGTCTGTTTTCCCTTTATTCTTAAAAAAAATTTTTGCCACATTTCTTTTCTTTCAACACGTGAAAAATACTGTGCTACTTCCTTCTGAACACTATAGTTTCAGAGGAGAAACTTGTCACTTGAGTCGTCTCCTTCCAGGTAATATGTCATTGCTCTCTGGCTGCTTTCTAGACTTTTTCTTTGCCATTTTCAGAAATTTAATTATGATTTGCCTTAGTTAAGATAAGTTGAGAGAAACTGAAGTTTCTCTCAGCTTCCTGAGTGTGTTGGTCTGTCTCTCACTGAATGTGGCAGTTTTTCAGTCATTTTCCTTTGAGTAGTCTTTCAGCATGAATGTATGGGACGCAGATGATACAAATGTGGGACCTTTTGTTGCTGTTCCACAGGTTCCTGAGGCTCTGTTCATTTTTTGAAAAATCTTTTTGTTGTTAAAAGTGGCGCAAATTCTACTGATCAAGTTCAGTGATTCTGTCCTGTTGTAATCTTCACTTTACCGTTGAGCTTATTCAATGAGTTTATTTTTGTTGCTGAGTTTTTCAGTTCTAGGTTTTTCACTTTTCTTATAACTTCTGTTTCTACTGCTGAGATAATCTGTTTTCATTTATTTTAAGGGATTTTGATTGTTGAAGCATTTTTGTGGCTGCTTTAAAATTCTTGTCAGGTGATTCTAACATCTGATCTCTCTCAATGTTGGTATCAGTTGACTGTCTTGTCTCATGAAGGTTGTGATTTCTTGCCTGTGGTTGTGATGGGTGATTTTTAATTGTACTCGGGACATTTTACGTTGTTAGGAGACTCTGGGTCCTACTTAAATCTTTCATTTTTGCAGGCAGTTACCTTGTTTAGGTTTAGCATGCAAGTTCTGGCCTTCTTTTGTGGACTGTGGTTTAAGTGATCATTTAAATTTTAGAGCCTTTGTGGTATTATTTTGGTTTGCTGGTTGATCTGGTTTCCACTTGCTCCTTTAGAGCTATACTGGGATGGACAGAGTTTCCCCTGGGTGGGCTGCCAGGTGTTTCCCTGTGGTGGACGGAATTTCCGGCACACAGGCTGTTCGATGCTTTTTGGCTGAAGTCCCCTGCCTGTTGTCAACAGAGAGCACTTCCCAGGCTGGGAGTGGGTGCCTGCTGTGCGATTCTCTCTGTGAGTGCACCCCAGCTGCCTGTGTCTGGGAAGGACAAAGAGGCTTCCCAGGCTGGGCTGCCTTTTGTGGCAGCTTTTCCCTTGCTGGAAACTTACCTACCTTGTTATATCTTGATCAGGGTGGGAGATAGCAGGTCTGTAGGGACAGAGCACTTCCCAATCTTGGTGGCCTGTTGTGCTGGGGTCCCTCCTGCTGGTACTTCTGGGCCAATCCTGTACTTCTGTCAGGGCAGGGGAGTCTCAGACGCAGTGGGAAAGAGAGTATTTCCCTTGACTGCTTATTTTTAGCTGGACTCCCATTCAGTCCCCTTGCAGAGGGTCCTGGGTTCACCTGGTGTTGGGGAGGACGGCTGTTTGACCCAGAAGAATGGGCCTATCTGGCCTGTCTTCTGTTGCTAGGTTGAGAGCTAACCTCTTTATGTTGTGTGGAGGGGACTAAGTCATCCTGCCACTATGGTGTCCCCCCTTTCCTGGGATCCCAAAGCCATTCACTTTCCTCTTACCGCCTTTCAGAGTTCTTTCCTCGTTCCTTACATTGCATCCAGGTTTACAGTTACACTTAGTGAAAAGAAGCAAGGAAAGTTGTATTTATACCAGTTTGCCCAGTGACTGCATCACTTTAGTTTATGCTGTATAGGATATATTATGTATCGGTATAGTGGAACAAATGCTCATATTAAAAAAAATTAATGGGTTACACAATACAAGTTTAGAGATGCCTGGTTATAAGATTAAGTGAATGCTAGATTGCTTGGTATTTAAAGCTCTCCATGGTTTGATCAGAAAATGTAATTTTAGTTTTTTCACCCAACTCTACTCCCTTTAACAGCTCCTTGCTTTCACCATATTGGTGTAATCACTCTCCCTAGAAGATTCCCGCTTTTTTCTATGCATTTGCTAAAGTTATTTTCTCCTTTTAGTGTATCAGAATTATAACCATGTTCAAGGCTTATCTTAAATTCTGCCTCTTTTTTGAAGCTTTTTCTGACTTCTCTAATACAATATGGCTTCTTTTTTTCTGACTTTTATCATTTGTTATATTACTCTTATGACACTTTAAATAACGTTTTGAACAGACTATACTTTAAAAGTGTATCTCTGATTTATTCTTTGGAGATGAACTTTCCTAGAGAAGCAATGCTTGCAATGATGTTTGGATTCTTAAATTTATTGATGATGTATTTAAGGTATGGGTCATAACCACCATTTTATAAGGGCCTAATAGAATATACCCTTATGCTTTTAGAGTATGTCTTAAAATTCCAGGACTGTATTTCTCCCCAGCCTTTCATCTCTTCCCCTCCAGTTATGTATAACATTGAGTTCCATAGGAATAATGACTCCTGGGGCCTGTGGCAGAGACTGCTGCCTGGTATACAGGGGGAAAAATTTGTTAGGAATGAAACAGGAAAACAAACCCTCTGGTCTGAGGAGAGGCTGGGAATAAGAAAGCTAGCATTGGTGGAATGATGACAGGCACCACCCACAGGTGAAGAAGCATTGGGATCACTGACCAACCCTGTCCTCCACCCCTGAGCAGGTGTACATACATCCTGTGCCTTTGTCCACCCCAAACTGCTTACACTTAACCCTTTCCTTTCAAGGACCCTTGGGAGTACCATAGCTGTTTTCTTTCCACAAACACTATGACTTCTGACCACCCAAAGCAAAACTTTATGGTTTTCTTAGTTTGGTAGCTTGTAGGAAGTTAAGGAAAAGTTATTCTGAAAAATTTGGGAAACCTTTTTGCCTCTTCTGTGAAGCTTCTTTATCCATCTTCTTTCTACTGACCACCTGCACCTCAGTGTTCCAGCTCTAGACTATTCATACGTCTGACTCTTTAGTCTCCATATGCTTATGTTAAAGCCCTTGAGAATAGGAACTCTGTTCAGCTTATTTTTTAATTCACATGTCTTTGAATTTCTAGCACAATTCAGTACAAGTATGTATATGGTGGGATGGATTGGAAGCCAGGCTCTGAGCTGCATCTCAGCTTCCATTGTTTCCAAACATAATATTTTGCTGTTCTGGCTTTCTGTTAGCGAGTTGCCATAGTCTGGTATAATCCAGACTGTTTTATATCTCCCTGTGTATGACATTGTGCCTCAAAGTGAGTCCTGAAAAAGTCTTTGCTAGTAGTGTCTCTGACTCTGTGGAGCCCATTCATGTATTTTTTATGAACTAGACCAGACCTCTTGACTGCTCTCATCAGGGGTCCTGCTTTCTTCCAAGGGAGTCTGATTACATTTTATTGTTACATTGTAGTCGCAGGTGTGTGTTTTCTAGTTTCCACTCTTCTGTTCCCCATTTATTGTTTATATCCCTTTCAGAAAAGGAATGATTCTTTTTAGATAAATCTTAAGTTGTAAATTTTATTTGCAGTTCTTGGGCTAGAATGAATGCAGTTTGAAATTAACAGTTAGAATGAATCTATTGAAAACCTGTCATGTTTCTGTTACACCAATTTCTGTGAGTTAAATATGTTTTCTCTACGATAATGGAGATACAGAGAATAGAAAAGAGGTAGAAAGATTTCCCAAACTTTTCAGAGTAACTTTTCCTTAACTTCCTACAAGCTACTACATACTGTGACATGCTTCATTGTGAGAAAGGTTGAGTTTTAAAAATTCACTCTACTATAAGGAACTAATTTGGAAATTACTTCATGGCTTAGTTGTGAATTTTAGCCTTACTTGTGTTTCAGAAACAAATTTTCCCTTTAATTCACTTTGTCAAGCACTTTAATCAATATTGCTTCTTTATGCTTCAGCATGTCTTTCTACCTTTTGTCCATATTTACTAGTTAATTTCTGAAAGCCAGAGTTTTTCTGAGAAATAAACAGGGTATGAGTTAGCAAATAGAGTTGGCATGGAATTCTGCTGCAGAATATGGTGCTAAAATTGTGTTAACTGTTAAGGAAACTTCTAATCTCTGTTGTTTTACTTAAATTTCATTCTTTTTACTTTGAGATTTTGGTGTAAAACATGGACAATAACCCTTGTTAGGTAAATTCATTTCCAAGATCTGATTTTGAGCAGATTATTCATGTTTTCTTATAGAATTACCATTTTACCCTAAAAGTATGTGATTTACAAAGATTGATCACAATCACAGATAAGAAATTTGGCCTCAAGATACTTTAAAATTATATCATCCCTAAGAAAATGAAATTAGAATATTCAGTGTAATTTTACAAATTTCATTTTGTAAGCAACTTTTAAGTGTCCTGAGTATGTAAACAATTCAATGTTAAAAAAATACTATCTCAGAAGATTTTTTTTAGATACTGGAAAATTTTTCTAGCAGTGTTTGTCCTTTTAATCATTATGTCTTTTTGGTAAGACTTAAATCATCTATTTAGAAACATATCAGGTGCATTCTGATGGCTTTTTGAGGAAAAAGACCAGGAAGCCATTTTATGCTAGTTGTAGTATGCTTAAAGAATGCGGAGACTACGGCTGTTACTGCTAGAGCATATTGGAGTATTTGCTTCTTCCACGTGATGCAACACCTCCTCTCTTAGTAACAAGGGTGAATTCTGGATGCATATTTATAAGTCTCCTAACTAGAAACAGTGGAAGCATAGGTATATACTCCAAAATACTGCATAGAGGTTTAGGGTGAGGTCAGCAAAAACAACACTCACACTAAATATTAAGATAAAACCCCAAATGTTAATATCTGTAAACTAGACTGAGTATTTGTTTAGCTTACCTAAGTCATCTGAGTTATTGTTTAGTTTGCCTATTAACTTAGAATTGCCCATTTCTTTTTGTCTTTATTAAAGTAGGTATAACTGGTATTACCTTTGAAATTTAAACACATTTATTTTTACATTCAATGAGTAGTTTAGACTCTACAAATAAATATATATGTGGGAGATTTGGAGTAAAGCTAGAAAGAGGCAACGTAAGATAGATGTGTACTCTGGTATAGACAGGATTTGTTAAGGACAAGAGGGACAGGAAGCTTTAGAGGAGAGACATCCTTTAGGATTGTAAGTCTTTGAGAAATCAGGATACACGTAAGGTAAAGAGTTGCTGGAGATGCTGTCAGTGCAGTGCTCATATTGTTTGGACCTTTCAGTGTACTCGGGCCACCTTTCATTTTCAGGCATCATCTTTGATCTTTTTACTAGTTCCACAGAGGGCTCCTCTTCCCATGTTTGCTGCACAAACTGCCAGGGTATAACACTCCTTTTCCTTACAAGCTTCAACTAATGATTCTCAGGAGTTTCCCTATGAATACCCCTCAGTGGGCTAGTTCTGAGGCATGTGACTTGTATCATTTTACAGAGTTTGCCCAAGTTAGGTGACTGGCTTAATAGCTTACCTTTTATTGGTTGCCTCCACTTGCCTGTATCACTTCGCTACTTCCTTACTTACTTGCACTTCTCAAATTAACTCCTTACATTTGAATTCTTGTCTCAGGGTCTGCTTCGAGGGGAACCCAAACCTAAGACAGGGGCAGAAGCAGAAGTTATTAGAAACAGATTCAGCAGCCTCAGCCAGCTCCCAGGAGAGCAATGAGACCAACTTAACCCATTTCTTCTCAATTTCACTCACAAATCAACCAGTAAGATTAACTACTATTTTCTTAGATGAGCCATTAGAAGGTATATTGTGATTTCTTGGGCTCATATGGCCACAAAAATCTTTTATCTCCAGCCCCTGTCTTCCAATGACTATCAAAGTGCCTAATTTCTAGCTCTTAAATATGTCTAAAATCTGTGTCATGGCATGTTAATAGTTGTAGATCATGACATCCTCATCAATTACTTATTTTAGCCAAAAGATTTTTAAATTTAGTTGCCTTCTGTCCAACGATATGAAAACTAGGTTATGAAATGGTAAAATCCCAACAGTGGTGTTGGGAAGGCTGGACAATTACATGTAAAACAACGAAATTAAAACACTCTCTCATACCATATTCAAAAAATAAACTCAAAATGGTTTAAAACCTAGATGTAAGACATGACACCATAAAACTCCTAGAAGAGAACATAGGCAGAATACTCTGACATAAATTGTAACAATATTTTCTTAGATCAGCCTCTAAAGGCAAAAGAAATGAAAGCAAACTAAACAAATGGAACCTAGTGAAACTTAGAAGCTTTGACACAAGAAAGGAAACCATCATCAAAACTAAAAGACAACCTGCTGACTATGGACTGGGAGAAAATATTTGCAAATGATGTGACTGAAAAGAGATTAGTATCCAAAATATACAAATAGCTCATACAACTCAATTAAAAAAAAAAAAACCAAATCAAAGAAAGGCAGAAAACCTAAATAGACATTTTTCCAAAGAAGACACAAAGACGACTAACAGGCACATGAAAAGGTGCTCAACATCTCTAATTATTAGAGAAATGAAAGTCAAAACAATGCGGTATCACCTCACACTAGTCAGAATGGCTATCAAAAGGTCTACAAATAATGTTGGACAGAATGTGGAAAAAAGGGAACCCTTGTACACTGTTAGAATGTCAATTGGTACAGCCACTGTGGAAAACACTGCAGAGATCGCTTAAACTAAAAATAGAGCTACCGTATGATCCAGCAGTTCCACTCTTGGGCATGTCTCATTCAATAAAAACTCAACTTTTTATAATCAGTTGGGAATGCCTATGTCCTTCCACATTCTTCTTCTTGAAAATCCACTGTTTCCCTGCTAACAATTTTCAAATGAATAGTTACATTTAGAAACAGAAAAAAACCTATTCCCTATATCATAGTTAATGATTCAGTGAATACACTGTGCTAAGAAATTAGTAAAATGAATTTATCTTGGCAATGAAGGAAAAGTTTGAAGATTATGGTATTGTTTCTTTTATTTGTGGATATAATGTAAACAGGTGGTGTGGGATGTACATATGTTTCAGGAAGCTAAGTAGATCATGATGTATTGTTCGTTTTAATTTAACCATATATATGCTCTCAGATATATTTAATGCTTACTACATATATTTTCAGAAATGCTTAGAAATTACTTCATGTGAAAAAATGATATAAGGAATGTATGACATTTAACACTGGAAAACCTTGCCCTCTGGAGGATGTAATTTTTGTCCTTAAACATATAATTTGCTGTTATGTAGCAGACAGGGGTGTTCCAGTACTTGAACCAATTGATAAGAGATAAATCTAATAAAATCCATGTGAGAATTAAGGCAACTGAAAATTAGATTGACTTTGTTGATTGAGCTGAGTGTTCCCCATCACAGGGTGTTTTAGTTATTTCTCAGTTGCCTAAAGTCGTAATTCTCATCTGCTGTGAAAGCAGTGTTTGATAAAGATCTGTGGAATGAGTGGATGACTAAACTGTAGGATGGATGGATGGTAACTGTTGGGGCGGAAGGTTGGGCTGGATGATCTCTGCTGGATGGTTGGGCTGGATGACCTTTCCAGTCCAGGTTTCTTTGGTGTTTTTCTTCTAGTAGAGTGAGAGAAGTATATTCAACAGCAAGATGGGCTATAGTGATTGAGCTCAGGAGAGGAGCAGTGTCCCTAGTATAGGGAAACAAATATGCAAAGGGTTAAGGAACATCCACCATTGTAGTAAAGTTTTACAGACGTTAGTTAGTGGTAGCAGCACAGGGCTGGGAACCAAGAAACCTTCATTGCTTTAACACAATTTTTTTAAAAAATCTCTTTCGGATTTTTACTAATATCTATAAATTAAATATTTCTCATTGTTTAGCTTACTTTACTTTTAAATTATAATTGCCACTTGCTTCTTTTTTTCATTAAAGTAGGTAACACTGATGTTACCTTTGAAGTTTAAATGAATTTCTTTTGATATTCAGTGGGTAGTTTGGACTTGGTAGTATTTTCCAACCCAATTTTGCATGCCACAAGATTTCTGAAACAGTATACAAATAGCTTGATATATCCTAAAAACTTGACTGAGAAATGTTGTTATGACAACTATGTTTTTAAAATGTACTGAAAATTGGAAAATTTTAAATTTCCCATGGAAATAAAGGATGATCTACACTTCCAATAAAGACTTCTAAATTGGGATTTGGACAACTACTTATAATGTAGAGAGTAGGATGAAGTTCTGGGAGGTGAGCAACTTATTGCCATAAAGTTGGTTGGGAGGAGGTGTGTTATGAAGGTTATGCAAGGTGCATGAATAGGCTATCTAGTAACATAACACTCATTTATCATATATTGTAGATAAATATCTAAGATTTTAATATTCAGGTTATAGATAGTATGTTCCATATTTGACCCTTCTTTTCAATTACCTGACTTATTATTCTTATATGTATAATTTAGACTCAGAAAATTATTGTACTACTCAGTTTTATTGTAAATGTAATGCTCTTGACCACACTGAAGAGACCAGTCAGAAGCAAGGCAGAACTTGTTGAATGGTAGACCAAAGACAGAAGATCAAGGTTCTTAACTCTGTCACTTAGTACCTATGTGATTGTGGTCAGGATTTTATCTTCTCAGGGCCTTGGTTTTCAATGCGAAGTGGAGGTAATGCATTTCCTGCCAATGTAATAGGAGTTCTTCTGAGATTTAGCAAGCAGGTGTATCTGGAACATGTTAAAAATGTGTCCCCACTTGTTCTTTACCAGTGTGGATTTCAGACAAGTAGTAATACTTACTTGCCTCTGCCTGTACTATGTTCTGACTTGAAATCTACTTTTAAGCAGTTTTAAAAAGTATTCTGGTGAGTTGAAGAAACACAGAATTTCATAAGTTTTTAAAAACTGTATCAAGATCTTAGAGTTGCCCCCATTCCCCCGTTTAAAAATGAGTGATCCAATTTAGACCAAATAATTTGATGTTTCAAAATTCTATTTTTTCATTTTGAGAGAGAACTGATAAATGGGGGAAGTATCTATTTCTTTCACCACAATAATGATGTTAGTATTCATGAATTAACATAAGGAGTAGAATCCGAATGTCAGTAACACATAGACTCTAAGTCAAGTGTTTTGTAGTTTCAGCATCAGGCAGATTTAATCATTAGTTTTGAACATAGGTTTGTGGATATTCCTATATGGTCACAAATCACTGGCAAGCAGATGAAACAATAAAACTGTCAACTCTTTTCATTATTCTTTGAATGCATATTTTTATGTCTATTTCATTTCTGTTGATTTATACTTCAGTGCAACCTTTATTTTCATTCAGTACTACTAAATCTGTGAAACCAAAGGAGATGTTACTATTCCTGTTTCTTGGAAGAGAATGAGGCAGTCTGCCTCCATTCCTTCTGTTCTTCTCCAGACTCAAGAATGTTGCACAAACCTCCTTATCTCTCTATAGAAAACAGAGCAAAGCTAAAGACAAGAATATGTGGTATAATCTCTGTAGGAGATACCAGCTCTGAAGCCGTTGTTAAGGAGGGAGCTGCAGCTGTTTCTAGCAACCCTTCTGAGTGTGACTTTTCTTTCCTTTGGAACGAAAGGGACAGGAAGAGAGGTCAGTAAAGATAATAGGAAAGTCAAGGATCCAAACTCCATGTTACTTAATGTCCCTGTTCCCTGTCTTACCTTTGAATTATCTTCTGCTGTAGTCTGTTTGTTCGCTTTTTGTTCCCCCAACAATAAAGTTATAAAAAGAGTTGGACCTCCTTTTGTTACCGCATCTGTCATCATCTGAGAAGGATAGTGTAAGGTGAATCTTTAGTATCATCATCTATCTGAAGTTGCCTGCTTTTCTCAACCACTCAGCAGCCTCAGTAGGAGTATTTCTTACATTACCCAAGAGAGGAGTTGGGTGGTTCCCCTCTTCAGGGTTTCAGGAGTTTGACCCTCTACCCACGTTTCTATAAAATTTCACCTATCAAATTGCCACCAAGGCTCCCCTGAGGGATTTTGTCCCTCCCTTTTATAGACTGAGTCACAAGTCTTAATTCTGAGACTCTAGGCTGCTTCTCTTTGGTCTTCATTTTAGCTAAAACAGATTAAAAACAACCTCATTCTTGACTTTCTTCCTCTCAATTTTAGGTTTTTTGGTTATGCATTTAATCATGTCTCCTGGCCTTGTATTGACTAATGCATTTTTCTACCCATTGCTGGGAAGGTTATTTTTGTGACCTCAAACTAGGAGTGACCACTAGGTAGCAGCCATTCTGGCAACAGTAAATAATGGTTCCACATCCCTTTCAACCTCCCCTCCCCCTCCTTAAACCCTTTCCCTGACAATAGCACCCCTCATCCCCTTCCCCACCAGTAACACCTTAGCCGTTATTTAAATTACAGAGTCAGGGTCCTTTTACTGTTCCACCCCAGTCACCAACTGTAGAGAAGCATCCTCATAATCTCATGATATTGTTAATTTTTGTAATTTTAGTATTCAAATAGCATAAAGTGGCATCTTGTGGTTTGTATCTGAATGTCACTGACTAATGGTGTCAAGCTTCTTTTGATGTGCTTATTGTTTATTTGTCCATCCTTTGTTTTGGGGTTTTTTTTTTTTTTGCATTTCTTTAATTGAAGTATAGTCAGTTTACAATGTTGTGTCCATCCTCTTCTGTTAAGTGTTCTACCCAGTTTTGTTTTAATTGGGTTGTTCGTCGTTATGTTTCTGAGGTGTGTGTTCTCTTTACGTTTTACATGGAGATTATTTGCCAACTATATGTAGGCAGAAATGTTCTCCCAGATTGGAGTTGTACTTTTTGTTTTTTAAAAATGAGCCTTGTGAGGAAATGTTTTTAATTTTGATGAATTCCAGTTGTTTCTTTTTTATGCTTTTTGTGTCCTGTCTCAGAAATCTTTGCTCATGATTATCCACTTTGTTGTACAGATATTCTCCTGTGTTTTATTCCAGGACCTTTATCGTTCTAGCTTTAGGTTTAGGTTCAGAAACTTGTCACAGAGGGAGAAAACTTCCTTCTACCCATCTAGGTTCTTCTGGCTGGTCTAAGAATTAAATTGACATGAGACTGATTAACAGCAGGATGTCAAATCCAATTTTGTACATACAGGAACCCCACACATATGCGAAGTTTCAGAGATAGAAACGTAAAATGAGGTGTATATGTCATCCTGAGCTAAGGAGTGGGGTAGGGACCTGAGGATTCAGAGAGGAGGAGGGTCATTCACTGATAAGAAGAGCACATGTTTAGTAATTTGGACGTTTGCACTGTCATACAGATAGGTCCTAAATAGTTATTTCTGGTAATAACTCTTATTATAGGCAAAGCCCCCAAATTAAATTCTTTAAGGAAGAAGTAAAATTTTCCCTTGAGCCTGCAGAGTCTCAACTGTCTTTAGCTCAGAACAATCCATGTGGCAAAGTAGCACATCTTGGAAGGGGCTGGTCTGAACCCCTACAGATGATCCATGTAAACTGTTGTTGTTAAAAAATCATTGTTGTTCCCTTCTCTGACGTATTTGTCACATGGTGCTTCAGAAGGTAAAGTACTTCGCATGGCTGCCCAGGACATTTTAAAGCCATAGTTAGGGTGGATTTTCACTTCAAGATGGTGGATTCTTGTTAAAGTTACTTGTTAAATATCATAGTTATATTTCAGTCTGTATATTGATTTTAAAAATCAAGAATAAAATCTATCCCTCTAGGACTTTCTTTTCTTCCCTCTCTCCCC
Source organism: Camelus bactrianus (assembly GCF_048773025.1). Classification (NCBI taxonomy): domain Eukaryota; kingdom Metazoa; phylum Chordata; class Mammalia; order Artiodactyla; family Camelidae; genus Camelus; species Camelus bactrianus. Next base: position 76,427,804 of record NC_133541.1, read on the forward strand.
CATCCCCTCATTTTTCTTTCTCTCCTTTCTTTCCTCCCTTTCTCTCCTTCTTCCTTGCACCATTCATTTTTCCTTCCTTGTACTTATTTGTTTGTTGCTTTATTATGGTACAGGAAGTTACTTGGGAAAGATGTAGGACTTTATGCAGTGTCATAGACAGCCATAATTCATGGCTGGTTGTGGAAAAATAGCTCTCAGTAATGTGGTTTGTGTAGAAAAATATTTACGATCAAGTGAGAATTGGAATTTTACATTGCAAAATGAAATTCCATCATATACTGATGACAACTTTTTTGAAATGACAAATAATAGCATTGACTCAGCTTTATGGTGAGAGGAGAGTGCATGCTGTCTTCTAGTTACAAGGATACTATCATTTAGAAGGCTGAGAATTCTGATAGAAATTTGCTATAATGTAGATCTTAAAATGCTATTGTGTAGTAACATTTCTTAAATCTGTTTTATAACCTCTTGAGGTTACATCTTCTTAAGTGTGCTGATTGAATGGTCAGAATGAAATATCCCTTAGGTTTATTTACCACTGCCTCAGATGCATCTTAAAGGAACTGCTTTCATACTTGAGCTTAAAAAAAAAAACTGTTCTTTTTCTTTGCTGTAGGACAAGAAATGGGTTCTCAATCATGAAGATGTCATATTGGGAGAATTAATAGGCAAGGTATGTAATCCATTCAGCTGAACAACCAAAAGCCTTTATAGCTATTGTGAACTCTGTAGATTCCTTTATTTTCTTCAAAGCCTTTCATATATTCCAGCACACAGAAAGGCACATTTACACATGAACCTGGAAGAACACAGTACCATATCTGTTATGAATGCTGTGGTGGTCACTGAAACAGAAGTGTGAAAATCTTTGAAAAGTTTAAGGATTATCTTGACTTTTTAAAATAGTGTATGTATATTTTCCTCTGAAAGGACTAAAATCCACAATAATTTTATTGCAGGGTAGTAAAGCCAAAACTAGTGAGCTGAGATTTGAAAAGAAACTGTGAGGTAATTGAAGTTTAAACACCTTAGTCTTAATCCATTTGTTTCTGGTTATACCTGATAGTTCAAAAAAAAAAAAAAAAGCAATACTGCTCTTTTGGGGTTTCAAGGTTGTATATAGAATCACAGCATGGGAGAAGATTGGAAATTTTTTTTGTATACATATTTTTATCGAAGTATAGAAAGTTTACAATGTGTCAATTTCTGGTGTACAGCATAATACTTCAGTTATACATGAACATACATATATTCGTTTTCATATTCTTTTACCATAAGTTACTACAAGATATTAAATACAGTTCCCTGTGCTATACAGCATAATCCTGTTTGTTTATTTTATATATATTAGTATCTGCAAATCTCAAACTCCCAATTTATCCCTTCCTACCTGCTTCCCCCCTGGTAACCATAAGTTTGTTTTCTCTGTCTGTGAGTCTGTTTCTGTTTTGTAAATAAGTTTGTTTGTCTTTTTTTCCCTTAGATTCCACATATAAGTGATATCATATGGTATTTTTCTTTCTCTTTCTGGTGTACATGTTATTTCAGTCTGAAAATTACATGGACGAGACACATTTCAGTATGTTCATTTTGTAGCTAGCTCTGTTAGTGGTCAGTGGAGGCAGCTGTACATGATGAAAGTCCCTTTCTTCCAGCCTAGTTGGAAGTTTCTTCCAACACGTAGGCCATATGAAAGTGTGTTATGTCTAACAATAATGATGGACGTTTAATCATTAATGAAATTGTTTATTTGCAAATATATTGTTTATTCATAACTCAGTTCCAGTAGGTAAATACTCACTTCTTTGTCAATGACTTAATCAGTGATGCTTACATTAGAAAGTGTGAGTGGAGTTTAGGTTCATAATGAAATGTGAAAAATAGTATAAAATCCAACTATTTAGGGAAAACTATCACTCATACATTCCTGAGTGATCAGTACTAGAATTTAAGGCTCAGCATTTTGAGTAGAGAAGTAAATGATTATTCACTGCTTTTTTGATTCAAATGTAAACTTGATGAATTGACAGATTTCCCATTTTTTAGCCCTGATGTGTATTGAGAAAGTAAATCTCTCTCGAAATAATCTACCTCCCAGAATTCTTAATATTTTAAAATATTATTTCCAAATGCAAGCATTAAATTGCTATTAGAAAGCAGTTTCTATTGACTGCTAATACTTACTTAGTAAATTCTGAAGAATTTCAAGCTAAAAGCAGTAGCTGATGTGTTTATTTCCTCTGTGCGGTGGTCATCATTCTTAAGGAAATATTCCTTCTTATTCATTACCTTAGGTCAATAACCCAGTAGCAGAGATTGGGCCAAAAATTATTACAAGGAAATTAAGTAAATTTCCATGAAAATACAAGTAAATAATAAGTTAAAAAACTAAACCACTTACTTGAAATAGTGTGTTGAGTAGGGCAGATTTTTCAGTACTAAGAAAAACACAATTTCGGTTAAAGTGAAATATTTCAATTATTTTTATGTTTAGTTTAATATGTGATATGGTATTCCACATATTAGGATTTTTAGCCCTTAGGTCCTTAGTGAGGCTATTTCAAAGAATAATTATTTTCAATGACAAGGCAGTGGTATGATGTCAGTTTTAATAAATTTAATCATTTTAAAGAAAACACTTCAACCTTAGAGACACTGTATAGCTTAATTTTAGCTAATGTTTTTGAGTAAAATTTATCATTTCATATTTTCATTACTCTTCTGAATAAATACATATAGTATATTGCTTGAAAGTTCATGGGTAAAAAAAAAAAAAGAGAATTAGCCATGGTTCCTCTATTTATGGACTTTGGAATTTAATGGTAATATAAGGTTGAGACAAGAACATATTTTTTTGTTGAGTACTATATTCCTGTAGACTGTACTTGATGTATAGTTGGTATTCAGGAAATATTTTATTCACCCCTGAAATATTTATTGAATGCCTGCTATGTGTCAGGCACTCTTCTAGGCACTTGTAATATGTCACTAAACAAAGCAGACAAATATCCTTCCCCTTATGGACCTCATATTTTATCCAGGAGAGAAAGACACATAAACAGCAAACTTAATACATAGGTAAATGTTATAGTGTTAAAGGGTGCTAAACCTTGTGAAAAACATGGGCATGTATAATCTGTTAGTGCTACTGCGTTGGAGTTCTAATTCGTAGCAGGGAAATTTGGGTGCGCCTTATTAAAATTGTTACTTGGAGAGGAGGGATCTAGCTATGTGGACATATGAGGAAGAGGGTTCTGGGCAGAACCACTGCAAATTACATTAGAGGAGCAAGTGAGATAGTTGGCCTGTAACTGAGTAAGCAAGGAAGACTGATAGAACAGGAAGTCAGTGAGGAGGTGAGGGTATGGATCATGCACAGCCTTGTAGGTCACTATAATTACTTTGGCTCTAAGTATGTGTGAAAAGGTAAGCTGGTGGATGATTTTGAGTAGAGGAGCTGCATGATCTTACATTCCACAGAGTCCACTCTGGCTGTTGTATTGAGAATAGGCTGAGCTGGAAGGTTAGGGAACTACTGTACTTGTCTAACTTAGCGTGATGGTTGCTGGATCAGAGTGGTGGCAGTAGAGGTGGTGAGAAGTGGTGAGTTCTGGATTTGTTTTTCAAGTTGAACCAACTGAATTTCCTGATTCTCTGTGAGGCAAGAGACAAAGAGGACAGTGGGCATAGGTGCAGGAGGTTTGGGGGGACAAGGTTAGGAGTTTGGATGCACATATTGAGCTTTGTCTCTTAGACTTCCTAGTGGAACTGTTGGGAAGACAACTGGATGTTAAGTCTGGAGTTTAGAAAAGACGTCTGGATCAAAAGTACAAATTTAGTAGTTGTCATTTACAAATTTGGTAATTTATTTGTATGGTATTTAAAGCCATTAGACTAGATGAGTTCAACAGTGGAGTGAGTCTAGATAGAGAAAAGGAGACAGAAATTGAGCCATGGTCACTTAAAAATTAAGAGGCTAGAAAGAAGAGAAGCAAGATAATTGATGATGAGAAAGAGAAATCTCCTAGAAGGCAGTAAACCAGGAGATGTGATGCCTTGGAAGCCAAGAGAAGAAAGTCTGTCAAAGAGGAGACAGTGATCAATGGTGCCAAATGCTACTGAGAAACAGGTCAAATGAGATGATGACAGAGAACCATTGAACTTAACACTGAAGAGATCACTGGTGACTTGATTGAGTACTTTCTTTGGAATGCTTTACGTGAAAGCCAAGTTGGAGTATTTTTAACAGAGGATGGGAGCAGAGGGATTAGAGATAGCAAGGATGTAACTCTTTGAAGTTTTGTTGTGAAAGGAAGCAGAGACATGTGTTGTTAGTTTCAACAGAATTGGTTTGTGTGTTGTTTAATCTAGAGAAGTAGCATGCTAGTTTGCACTTAGGAATAATGAAATGAAAAATTAATGACTTTGGAAGGAGATGAGAATTGCCAGAGTAATATCATTGAGTGGGTAAGAGGGGATGGAATTTGGTTTACAGTGAAGGATTGATTTTAATGGAAACACAGTAGTTCATTTTTATAATAGCAAGGAAGATTGGTGAGAGGATAAATGTGGGCCTGAGAGTCTGGAAGTTCTCCTTAGATGCTTCAGTTTTCTCAGTAAATTAGGAAACAAAATTATTAGCTAAGAATGAGGGTATGGGGAGGTAAAGTGATTTTGAGAACATGGTGTAAGGGGGAAATAGTTAATTAGAAGAATGAGAGTGTGAATGATCTGGAGAATTGTAATATGACTATTGAGCAGCATTAAGGACCTCCTAGAGGTTTGAGTTGATAAATTTAAAATGAAACTAGTCAATATGGTTGTGAATTTTTCTCCAGCCACATTTAGCTGCACAGGTACAGAGTGGGCTGTATTGCATTTAATCCATGTTGTGGGTTTGATGAAGGAGTTCTACAAATTAAGAGGAACAAAGAAGCTGAGGGTGTATGGTAAGCAGTTGTTACAATTATTGGCCATGGAATTTAAGCTAAATAAGGAAGCAAGAGAGTATATTAAGGGTGTGGTGGACAATAAAAAGTAATAAATCTAAAAATTTGGAAGTTCCTATAAGGTCAAATGATTTTAAGACTGGATATTAGAGGAAGTAAGCCAGAAAAATAGATGCCAGCCAGAAGATGGGGTGAATTAAATAGATATTAAAGAGGAGTTGTGTTATTGGTCAGGGCAAAGTTATAATCATAGAAGATACAAGATCACTGGAAGAGACATGGTTATGAAATAGAGATTTTTGGAGTGTTTGGAGGATCTTTAAGTGTCTATTGAAATTGCAAAGTACTAAGATGGAGTAACACTGGATACAGTGATCCAGGAGTACAAGTTGTCAATAAATGAGGGAAAATATTTTGAAATTCAGTAGCTGCTAGCCACAGTAAGGGGTAGTAGGTATATAATCAAATGATTAAGGTTGAAAGCTAGGGTTTCCTAGGAATGCAGGATGGAAAATATCTTGAAAGCAGTGATAAGGAGCTGATAGAATCCTTTGTTCCATCTGCAGGGTAGTGGGAGAATGATGGTGTGTGTGATGGGGGGTGGATATGGGGGGGAGGGTCATCTCTTTAATTTTAGGAAATGAAGCTTACCTACTATTTAAGTGTTCTCAACTGAGAGCTAGGTTTCTGTTACAACAAGAAGGGGACGAGAATGACCAATGAATAGGTTAAAGATAAGATTTTGGTGGACCATGAATTCCAGAAGGTACAGTGGAAGTTGGGGATAGAAGGGAAATGGTTGGAGATAATGGGTGGAATGGAAGTCTGCAGAACCTAATGAGAATTAGAGAGGGGGAGGTAAGGACCTAAGACCAGGACCTCCTTAGGAGGACTGACTTAAACATGGACAAGACACACAATGAAGTTTAGCCACATGAACTTAAGACTGGTAGTGGAGATGAAGCTGTTCCCACTAAATGGTAGGGAGTGATGGGTGTCGTAGGCTTTTTCCTGATCTCTTTGGATGAAGAAGCAGTGGTCTGTGATAGTCTTTTTCTCAGTGTTTGGGGATTCCTCCCTTGACCATCCTTGATGGAGTTGAAGTCTTCTGAGTAATGATTGTTAAATGAGAGTTCAAAATTTTCAAATGCCTAGTATGTACCAAGACCAGTTATATAGGGCAGAAATCATTAGAAGGGTACAAAAGGGCAATGGGATGGTAAGTGTTCAAGAATGAGATACGTAATTTTGAGAAGATCAAGAAAATCTTCATGAAGGAGGGGCATAAGAAATGGACTTCAAGTTTAGTTGGCATGTTCTCTGAAGATGGGGGGAACTGTAGAGAAGGCATGACATACATTTTGGGATCAGTAAGTATTTGAAATTATGGCACATGTTATTAGTCAGAGGCTGTGATGTGGCATTAGACAAAGGCTGAAAAAGTGATGTAATGGAAGGATAGATATTAAATAAGGCAGTAGTATAATCACAGTGTCTCTTGGGAAGATGAATCTGGGAGTGTTGTGGTGGATTGGAGAGATGAGGGGCTGATGATGAGATTAGCATAGGTGAGAAAAATGAGGTCTTGAATCAGGTTAGTGAGTCTGAGGTGCTAGGAGGGAGACAAAAATATTCTGGAAGAAGGATCTGAATGCTTGTAGAGAGAGTAATGGTCCTTGTAAATGAAAAAGGTGATTTAGTCAAGAAATTTCCTCTAATGAATAAAATGTTAAGTTTTAGACAAGATGAATTGGAAGTGCTTCAGAATCATTCAGATGGAGGCCCAGCAGTAGTCATGTGTAATATCTTCTCTAAACACTATCAGTGTTGTAATAAATGATGTGATAATTGTGGGAGGGAAAAAAATCCTAGAATGACAGGGAAGGATGTAAAGCTAAAAATTTTTCTTCTAGTTTGTGATGAATGTGTACTGTGTTGAATTTATGTTTACTTTTCATGTAAGAGTGATTAATCCTTGTTTCTAATAAATAGTTAAGAGTTGAATATTAAAGAATATGAAAACAAATTTATGTATATGTATGACTAAAACACTATGCTGTACACCAGAAATGACACATTATATCTGACCCATTGTAACTGACTATACTTCAATAAAAAGAAGAGTTGAATATTAGATTTAAGAATAATACTATTCTTTACTGAAATATTCAAATATACTTAAAATATTAAGTAAAGTAAATGTTAAATTAAGCAAAATAGTAATTATTTAATGAAGTAATTTAATACATTTATTAAAATAAGGATTTTAGTAATTTTAAATTATTAGTAACAAAATTTATACATCTTGAACTATTGGTTAAGTTACATTGATCTTAGAACTCGAACTCACTAATTATCAGACTCCTATTTTAGTTACTTCTTACTCAACAAGGATAGCATTGAAGCTTTTTATAATATAGTGCTTTCATATTATGCTTATAGCTATGTAAAAAAATGTATGTATACATAGAAGAACTTGAAGGGAATACTCAAAATAGCTTTTGTATTAAACTTATAGATCTTCTCTGTATTATTTATTTCACAATTATAATAAAGGTGACTTCAAACTGGAAATAAGGCATTTTAAATTGAAATATGTTCTAGCCAGAGGATAAGGTTAGAAGTTTAGATGTTTGATAGAAATGAGTTCACGGGTGGCACTGGCATATGGGCAAGCACTTCCTCTTCTTGGTACCTTTCAGAGATTGACAACCTGCAGCAGTGGCTGTTGACTGTCCATCATCTGTTGCCTCTCCCCTAGTCTTCTCCAGCTGACCTCTGGCTGTGTGGATCAATACCACCAGTCACCTCACAGAATCTTTGTTTTGTCTTTAAACATTAATGGATATATATTTTTAATCTAATAAAATTTAGATCTTAGGGAGTAAAGGGAACTAGGTGGAATGAAATTTAAGTCCTTCTGACAGTGTTAGAGTTTCTCCTTTTATTTTCTTTCATTTTTTTCCCCCATTTTCCTTTTCAATTCTCCTCGAACATCAGATACCCCAAATGGCTGGTGTGTTGGGGGGTATGTTTAAAGGTGGAAGATTGGTAGGAACAGTATTCCCAATCTTCATTTCCACTTAAAACACTGAGCTGACAGAGTACTTTGATTAACTCAAAACTCATCATTATATACTTTCCTTGTATTTTGCAAAGATTTATGTGGATGTCTTACACCCCAAACAATAAATATATTTGTATTTTCAGGGAAATTTTGGTGAAGTATTTAAGGGCACATTAAAGGATAAAACTGCTGTTGCTGTTAAAACATGTAAAGAAGATCTTCCTCAGGAACTGAAAATAAAATTTTTACAAGAAGCCAAGTGAGTTCTCTAAAGTAATGTAAATATGTGTTTATAACAGAAGTGATTCATTAAAGTGTAAGTTTGAAGATACCTTAAATTATGATTAGGTGAAGTAGAAGTAAGCACTTATCATACAATGTGGAAACGTTTTTTTGTTTTTGAGTTAGATTATAGGTTAGTTAGGCAATCACAATCAAAAGAACCAGATTCTAAAAAATACTGAGTATTCTTCGGGTCTTAAAAGCAAAAAATATTGCAATTTTTTAATCACACATACGTATATATGCAATGCTGTGATTATCTTTATAATAAAAATATTACTGTATTCTACATATAAAAGACATAATTTACATATATATAGGTATATAATTATATCTATCCTACCCCTTAGATATTGCTTAAGTCTTTATTTCCAGCTGTTAGCTTTTTTTTTTTTCCTGAGAACCTCAGATTTCTTCTTTAACTCAGTTCTGGCATTTGTTCCAAATTTTGCATATTGTTTCTTTTCTATCTGATATTCTAGGATGATAGTCTTCTCTTTCTTCTATTTTAGCTAAAATTTAATGTTCCAACTTGCCAGCCCTGTGTTGCAGATATTTAAAACTATCACATTAGTGGTAAAATCTGGTATATACATCAAAACACAAAACAAATGGAAAGGTGCTTTGGACAGAGTGGAAATGGACGTATGAATGAGATGGATGGAAGGGAGAGAAGGAGAATATGTAGATCCACAGATTGGTGGTATAAAGGGGAGGAGAGAAAGGTGTGGGTGCATGTGTGTGTGTTTTGTCTCCATGTTGGTGTTGTATATAAAACTGAAGTTTTTTGTAAAGCACTATTGGAGAACAGAGGGCATAGCAATGAAAGAACAAAGTTCCATGGCAGAGAGCACCTTGATGTCATTTCTCCATTATCTAAAAGTGAATATTTATAGCAATGGATTAAACTAGTCGGGTGCATTTATTAAATATTATCTATAGAATAAAATAATTTTTTTCATGTATATTATTAGCAATTCAGAAAAAGTATTCTATGAGTAATTTAAAGGTATGCTATCACAATTGAAGTTCATATGCTCATTATTTTCGTTATTCATAGGTATTTTAAGGTACAGGTTATATCTAACATTCTTTAAAAAATATTTAATCTTCTAGCTCTCTAATTTTTTATTTTATTGCAAAATAAAAAGTTTACTTTCTTGTAAAGTGAGACCATGAAATTTTATGTTAAAAATGAAAATTATATTCATGCAAACTCCCAAATATCCTTTAATAGATGATAGAGCTTTATATTTAGATGTTTAATATTATTTGGGTTCATCTTGGCTGTTTTGTGGAACTTGTTTATTAAGCACTTTTCAACCTAAGAAATGACATTTTGGATTAAAGTCAAATGTTCTAAAACTTCCTTTCTAGTTTCTCATAGAAACTGCAAGCTCAGTTATTGACAGACTATTTACCTCATCTCTAGAATTCCTCCCAGTCTATCTTTTCATTTATAAATCATTATATATTTTTCAATTGATAACATTTTTTAGAGCTGTCTCTGCTTTAGTTGTGCTTGTACAAAACATATATGAACTCTTATCTTTCTTCAAATGAAGTTATTTTTTCATTATCTTAGGAAAGAAAGTGCATTTTTGAAACATGAGTGAATTTATAACTGTATCAACAGGATAATATGGAATAACATTTGGTAACAGAAATCATCAGAGTAGACAGGCCTCTGAGGGAGTCTAATCTATTTTTAACTCATACTTGGAGCCCTATGGATGAGTCTAAGCTACTTTTATAGCCCTCTGAAATTCTGCCTTTATCCAAACAAGGTCTTCTCTGCCTCAGCCTAAGTCTTACATTACTCATTGTTTAACCTTCTACCAGCTTTCTCAAAACTTTTGACTTTTTACTATTTTGAAAGTGATCATGATCACCAAGAAAGTATGGAGTATAAAATCTCAATATGAAGTGATTACCCTATAGCATTTACCAATATGAATTGTTCTTACTTTTATTTATTTTAAATGAAGTATGTACAGTGCTGCCCTGACAGTGTATGGATTTTAGTCCACTAATACTTTGCAGCTATGCTTTTGTGAGAGTGGTTAAAATCAAATATTATAAAGGGAATTCTGCATACTTTGAACTAAATAAGTTATTACTATTTAGCATGGTTGTTATTCAGAGTGGCTAATAATTCTTAAGTGAATATGTAATTGGATTAAGAATTGACTCATTTGTACCTTTATTTTGACAATATTTATCAAAAATTTATACATCCTATTTATCATAATTTGGGTTCATCCTAAAGTTTTAAAAATTGTGTGTTCTACTTGTGCACATTACTCATGTTCACAAATTAATGCTTATTATTTAAACGGTAACTATTCTTATACTTCTCTCATTCAGAATTCTCAAGCAGTATGATCATCCCAATATTGTCAAACTTATAGGAGTATGCACACAAAGACAGCCTATCTACATCATTATGGAACTGGTTCCAGGTAATACAATTTCAGAGATTTCCTCGATGACATTTTAATGTCATGTTTTACTGCTTTTATATGTTCAGTCTCTTTGATTTCCCCTTGTAAAGTTTGAGAATTTTGTTTAACATTTTCCTGATGACAAAGAGCTTGTACACGTACTCGATATTTTTATAGTCCATAATACTATGCTATTTTCTAGAAAATGTCAGCCAAACTTTTTAATAGAAGATATATTACTACAGTGTGGTTACACATGGAGTTCAGTTATATGTAATGTTGCTGTGAGAAAAGCTATTTAGAAAAATAGTCTACTTAGTTTGACTTTATAATAATGATAGTATTATCTTATATTTAGTTCACTGTATATCATTTTCCAAGTACATTACCACACATCCTCTTGTTTGGTTGTGCAAAATAATACCATAATGCTTTGGGTCACAATCTATGAACTTCTTTCATATGTGTACAAAAAAAATGTAATCTGTAGGAATTTGTCCTTGTATTTCTTTCTGGTGACTTTCAACACCTCCAGGTATTTTGGTTAGCCACTTTTGCCAACAAACAAGAATAGCATCAAACTGATATTGTATATCTTTAAGTTACTTTTATTGTATTTTTTTCTGTTGTAGAAAATATAATCAAAGGTAAAAATTTTATCTTGATAAGATTTACAAATACAATAATGTTTAATAACTGAAAAGGATTTACTTTGTTACCTTAGTACCTACTTATTCATTTTTAAAAAAGAAAAAGGAATATGAAAAATATTTCTTAACTTTAACATATAGCAAGTAAATCTGATATTGTAGATTGCCCCTTAGAAACTGTTCACAGAATTCTTTTATGACTTAAGGATAATTGGTCTCATTTTGTCCTGCTGGTTTGATTGCTCTTGGAACATTTCTTTATTATGATGTAACTGTAGGATTCCTAGCGCATAGTCATTTTCATCCTCAAGATAGCAATGTATATTTGCATGATTTACAGTATTTATGATTTATATCTTAAAGTAGGTTTAGTGACGTTATGGAAAAAATAGACTACAGTCTGAAATTTTAAAAACAATTGCATAGCCTGTAATTTTAAGTAAAATAGAATGTTTAAGTATTATAAATACATACAATTGTTCACATAAGTACAAATGAAGCCCCCAGTTAATAAGGGATGTCACTGAGAAACTTAGATTTGAGGGATAGAGTAGACTTGATGAGGAAACGTGATATTGTTGTTACTATGAATGATTAAAGGAACATGGATAACAAATTCCTGATGGCAGTTCCAAGTTGAAAAAAACAAAAGATAGTCTTGCAAGCAAGCCAGGGAAGTGTTTATCTAGACACTAAACTAGTAACCTTTATTGATTTTATTTTTTAGATAATTAAGAATAATGAACTTCATTAGAAAGTTCAAACTGTAATGAAAGTAGGAAATAAAAAATGAAAAATCTCCCACTCAACAATCTAATCCTATCCCAAAGCTAATTGCTGTTTAGTTTTTTGTGTTTTCTTTTCCCCAGGAAAATATTTAATATAGATACTTTGATTTTATGCAAATCTTTTAATTATTAAAATCATAATACTATTTCTGATCTTTTTTCTCTTATTAGTGTAACATGGTTTCCTTGTTTCATATTCATCCATATAGTTCTATGTTTTCTTTATAATGGCTACAGAATATTCCATTATATGGTTTTATATAATTTAATCAATCTATTTATGGATACTTTGGTTGTTTCCATTTTTATTTTGGGGGCTTTTTCTATTTTAAATTGTGCTCATTTAATGTCTGTGGATTTATATCATAAGAATCATTTTGAAGTATATGTATTGGGTAAATTTTCAGCAATGGGATGGTTGGAGCTGAGTTTATGTGCATTTTGATTTATGGTTAATATATTGCTGCACAACAAATGATCACAACTTAGCAGCTTTAAACAATATCCATTTATTACCTCATTGTTATGTAGGTTAGAAGTCCAGGCAGGATTGACTGGGTTCTCAGCTCAGGGACTCACAAAGCCAACAATCAGGATATCAAACTGAGTTCTTATCTGGAGGTACTGGGGAAGCATCCACTATGAAGTTCCTTCATGTTGGTGGCAGTCTCATTTCTTGCAGCTGAAATAGAATAAGGTTTCCTTTCTTGCTGTCAGCCAGGGGCATCTCCCAGCTCCTTAAGGTTTCCTATATTCTTTCATCTTCAGACCCAGGGTGTCACATCATTCAAGTTCCTTGAATTTCTCTACTTCTTTTGTTGTTATTGTTGTTCTGTTTTGTTTCTCAAAAAAGCTGGGAGAGTACTCTATGCTTTTTTGAAAGGGCTCATAATTGAATCAGGCTCACCTGGATAATCACCCTTTCTCTAGGGCAGCTGTGCCGTGTGACAGACATAATTACGGAACTGATATCTCATCATGTTCACATGTTCCAGGGGTCAGGGTGGACATTTTGGGGAGGCTGTCTTCAAATTCTGCCTCCCACAGTAGACTTTGCTAACTTTTCTTGAAGATTAGTTGCAGTGTGGAATCTGAAACCACACTGACTTTTCATACTGTTAATTCCATTGGTTGAACTTGTATGATGAATCCATGATTTTGTAGCATCATGCTTTGTCATTTCTTATTTGGAAAATGTCTACTGACCAGGTTATATCCTATCACTATCTTCTAAATAGTGACATAATTCATTATACAATATCAAAGGTTCATGTTCATTAATGTCACTGCTGATCTCCCTTGAAAAGTAGTTAAAAGTGGTGATGGTGGCCAGTATGTGTTTTCCAAAATGGTAACTTTTATTTGAAAGCTTGGATTTTGTCACTGGCAACAAAAACTGTTTTTTCCTTCAAGTGCCAGGCTTACTTCACTCAATTTTGATAGAATGTCTGTCAAATAACTAATTTTTGAGAACCATAATTTGTCCATCTTTTTGAAAACTGATGTATACTTTGTATATGTACACTTTATTGTATTGACATATGTATACACGTGTGAAACCACCACAATCAAAGTAATGAACACATCTATCATCCCCCAATTTTCCTTATGCCTCTTTTTAGTCCCTCCCTCCTACCCTTCTCTTCCCCTTGTTCCAGTCAACCCCTTATCTGCTTCCTGTCACTGTACATTAGTTTGCATTTCTTAGAAGTTGACATAAATGGAGTCATACAGTCTGTATTACCCCCCTCTTTTTTTTTTTTTTTTGGTCTAGTTTGTTTCATTCAGTGTAATTTTGAGATTGATCCATGTTGTAATGTTTATCAGTAGTTCATTGTTTTTTATTGCTGAGTAGAATTATATCATGAATATATCACACTTGTTATCAGCTCTGAAGAGACTTTCAGATTGTTTCCTGTTTGGGGCTACTGCAAAGTGTAGAAAGTGTTTCACTGTGGTTTTAATTTGCATTTCCCAACTGACTAACGATGTCATGTGCTAATTTGCCATTCATAAATTCATCTGCCCATTTTAAAAATTGGGTTGTTTTCTTGTGAGTCTTGGTTCTTTATATATTCTGGATACAAGTCCTTTATCAGACATATAATTTTCAAATATTTGCTCTCAGTCTGACTTATCTTTTCATTCTCTTAACAGTATCTTTTGAAGAGCAGAAGTTTTTAATTTTGAAGTTTAAATTATTCTTTTATAGTTCAAATCCAAGGTCACAAAGATTTTCCCCTATGTTTACTTCTATAATATTTATAGTTTTAGAATTTATAGTTGAGTCTATGACATTTCAAGTTAATTTTTAAAGGTGAGTAATGGTTTGAAGTTCTTACTTTTAGCATATGAATATCCAGTTGTTCCAGCATCCTTTCTCTCCTGACTTTTTACCTTCATTTTTATATATTTATGTATAGTTCTATTTCTTTATTTTCTGTGGACCTTTTCTTAAATTTTTATTTTATTTATCTTTTTTTATATTTTTTAAATTGAGTTATAGTCATTCTACAATGTTGTATCAGATTCCAGTGTAGAGCTCAATTTTTGTTATACATGAACATACATGTATTCATTGTCACATTTTTTTTTCACGGTAGGCTACCACAAGATCTTATATATATTTCCCTGTGCTATACAGTATAATCTTGTTTATCTATTCTGCATATGCCTGTCAGTATCTACAAATTTTGAAATCCCAATCTATCCCTTCCTACCCTCCGCCCCCTTGGCAACCAGAAGTTTATATTCTACGTCTGAGTCTATTTCTGTTTTGTATTTATGTTCTTCTTTTTTTTTTTTTTTTTTTTTTCAGATTCCACATATGAGCGATCTCATATGGTATTTTTCTTTTTCTTTTTGGCTTACTTCACTCTGTGGATCTTTTTGTTTGTCTTAATGCCTAAATACTATATTATCTTCACCACTGTAGCTTTACAATAAGTCTTGTATCAGGTAATGTTAGTCCTGTAACTTTCTTTTTAAAATTGTTTTGGTTGTTAGAGGTACTTTGAACTTCTATGTCAATTTTATTATTAGTTTTTCAGTTTCTATAGAAAGGCTTGCAGGAATTTAGATTGGGATTACACTGAATCTGTAGATCAGTTTAGGGGTGAATAGACTTCTTAACAATATTGAGTCTTCTGGCCCGTCAACATGGTATATCTTCCAAGTAAGATAGGTCTTCTTTAATTTCTCTCAGCAAGGTTCTGTAGAGTTTAGTGTACAGGACTTTATATCTTTTGTTAAACTTACCTCTGAGTATTTGATTTTTTATGATGCTATTGTAAGTAACTTTTAAAAAGTATATCCACCTTGGAAGTTGTAGAAGATACGAAGAACACTGTTAGTCACCTTGACCTATTGGCATTTACAGGACATTTTATACAATATCACCAGAATGTGCATTTTTCTCAGGTACACAGAGAATATTTACTGAGATAGACCATATTATGGGCCATAAAAAAAAGTCTCAATACATTCATAAGAATTTTAAGTTCTGGGGTGGGGAGGGTATAGCTCAGTGGTAGATTGTGTGCTTGGCATGCAAGAGGTCCTAGGTTCAATCCCCACTACCTCCATTAAAAATAAATAAATGAATAAACCTAATTACCTCCCCCTCCAAAAAATAAATAAACAAAAAAAATTATTAAAAAAAAAAAGAATTTAAGTTCCATGAACACAATGCAAACAAAGTAGAATTCAAGAATAGAATGATCTCTGAAAATTTTCTAAATATTTGGAAACTGAAAAATGCATATCTGAATAACCAATGGGTCAGAGAGGAAATTAGAAAATCTTTTGAACTAAATGGAAAAAAAAATCATAGTATTTATGCAATGCCTGTAAAGCAGTACTTAGGGAAATAATTATAGCACTAAATGCCTGTATTAGAAAAGAAGAAAAGACTCAAAATAATGACCTCTACTTCTACCTTAAACAGAAATGCAAATTAACCCAAAATATGTAGAGGGAAGGAAAAAATATAGATAGAAGAAATCAGTAGAATGGAAAAAACAAAATCAATGAAACTAAACACTAGTCCCTTGAGATTAATAAAATTGATAAACCTCTCCATAGGCTCTTCAGAAAAAAGAAGACACAAATTACCAATATCAAGAATGAGAGAGGTGATGACATTACAGAGTCTACAGATAATAAAAAGATATTAAGGAAATATTATGAATAGCTTTATGTAAATAAATTCAGCAACTTAGATGAAATGGACAGATTTCCTGAAAGACACAAACTACCAAAGCTCATTCCACCTTCATAGTCCCATATCTTTTATAGAATTGGTCAACCATCCTTCAAAGAAAACTCCAGGCTCAGATGACTTCACTAGTGAATTATACCAAACTTTTAAGAATAAAACACAATTCTACACAAATTTTCAGAAAATGGAGAAGGAGAGACTACTTCTCAACTCATTGAGACCATCATTACCTGATTCTAAAACTCAACAGGATAACTATAGACTATATATAATTTTATATATAATATATATTATACATATATATAAATTATATATAATAATTATATATATATATATATATATATATATATATATATATAAAAAATTCTGGGCACACTTTTAATCAAGCAAATACAGCAGTATATAAAAATACATCGTGATCAAGTGGGATTTATCCTAGGACTACAAGCTGATTTAACCTTCAAATGTCAATTTAACTCATATTCATACAATTTAAAACTATAGAATCATCTCAGTGGATGCAGGAAAATCTTTTGGAAAAATCCGACATCCATTCCTGATAAGAATTCTGTGAAAATGAGGAATAGAAGAAAAGTTCCTCATTATGAGTGTCTTCTAAGAAAGACCCACGGATAACATCATATTTAATGGCAAATGACTGAATGCTTTCCACATTTATATCAGAAATAAGACAAATATGCCTGCATTTACCACTTCAACATTGTACTGAATGTTCTAGCTTCTAGAACAATATAGCAAAAAAAAAAAAAAAAAAGAAAAATAAATGAAAAAGCATCACTTAACATATTTAAGGTATTTTTTATCTTTGCCACAATACTTCTTTGCCAGTGTTTGAAATTGAAATAATAGCTATTACACTAATATGAGACATTATAGCAGTCTGGTAAAACTACTACAACACTTAAAAATAAGTGTCTGCTTTTTTGTTTTAAATATTTTTAAAGTAATTTAAGATAACAAATTGCCTTCAGTGAATTTTCAGACACAGCTTTGAAATCTCTTAATAAACCAGTTATGTCTAATAGTCTAATGTCATGAGAATTGGGCCAAAATTGCCTGTTCAAAAACAAAGAGCTAGTAATTTTGACATTTTCAAGTTAAGCCTTGGTAACAAACTTTTCTTGTTTTCTACTACTTCCTTTCAATATGCTGTTTAACTTTTATGCACCTTTTCCTTTCCCTTTAGTAAACACATGTACATATAAGAATATAAAGATAAGTCAGCCAAATACCATAAAGTTCCTTATAAAAATATTTCCACTGTACAATGAAGATCCAATGAGTATATGGTTATGAAAAGCATAGGTGGGATTTATCCCAAGTATACAAGCCTGCTTCAGTATTTGAAAATCTATTAATGTAATTCATCACATCAACAGGCTAAAAGAAAAATCACATCATATCAACAGATACATAGAAAGCATTTGACCAAATATAATACTCATTCATGATAAAAAAAAAATTAAGTAAACTAGGAATAGGGGGAAGCTTCTCAATTTGATTTTTAAAAATCTATAAAATTCTACAGCTAAAATCATACTTAATGATGAAAGGCTTAAAGTTTCCTACTAGGATTAGGAGCCATGGCAAAGATACCCCTCTCACCATTCCTTTTTAATATCTTACTGAAAGTCCTAGCTAATGCAAGAAGACAATAAAAGAAAACAAAAGTTAAACTGATTGGAATGGAAGAAATAAAACTGTTTTTGTAGAACACAGTTTGGCAGCTTTTTACAAAACTAAATGTACTTTTACGATGCAATCCATCAATCACAGTCTTTAGTATTTACCCAAAGTAGTTCAAAACTTAAATCCACACAAAAACCTGCACAAGGATATTTATAGTAGCTTAATTTATAATGCCAAAAGGTGGGAACAACCAAGATCCTCTGCCCTAGGTGCGTGGATAAAGAAACTCTGCTATTTCCAAACAGTGGTTTCAGCGCTCAAAAGAAGCTGTCAAACTATGAAAAGTCATGGAGGGAGCTTAAATGTATATTACTAAATAAAAGAGGCCAATTTGAAAAGGCTGCAAACTGTATGATCCCACAAATATGGCATTCTGAAAAAGGGAAAGCTGTGGAGTCAGTTAAATAAGGGAAAGTACATTAGTTGCCAAGGATTATGGAAGAGGGAGAGATGAATAGGCAGAGCGCAGAGGATTTGTATAGGATAGTTAAACTACCATGTGTGACATAATAGTAGATACCTGTCATTTCACATTTGCCCAACACATAGAATGTACAACACCAAGAGTGAACTCTGATGAAAACTTCGGACTTTGAGTGATAATGATGTGTCAATATAGGTCCATCAGTTGTAACAAATATAACAAATTCTGGTAAGGGATTTGATATCGGGGTAGGGCTGTACTGTGAGGGGCAGGGATTATAAGGGAAATCTCTGTACCTTCCTCTCAGTTTTCCTTTGAATTAGAAACTGCTCTCAAAAAGTTGTTTTGTTTTTGGTATTATATTCTAACAGAACTATTCTACTTTTTTTTAAATTGAAGTACAGTCAGTTACAATGTGTCAATTTCTGGTGTACAGCACAATGTCCCAGTCATGCATATAGATACATATATTCATAAAAAAAATCTTAATATTTTAAAAAAAATCAGATAGAGACTTCGTTGTCTTTGAGTCAGTTTTAAGATCTGTCTCCCTCCTCCATTCACTTAGCTCCTCCTTCCCTCCCATTCCAACATTCAGTGACATATGTGCATAGTCACTGAAAGCCTGTAGAGGATAGTGATCGAGATCTTGAGCTCTAGTAAGTGTTCGTGAAGATGTGGAAAAACTGGAACCCTCTCATATTGCTAGTAGAATGTAAAATGATGCAGCCACTTTGCAAAAGAATTTCACAATTTCTCAAAAAGTGAACACAAAATTTCTGCATAAACTAACAGTTTTGATCCTAGGTTATCTACCCAAGAGAATTGAAACATATGTCCACCTAAAGACTATGCACATATTCATAGAATCATTATTTATAATAGCCAGAAAGTAGAAAGAACCCAAATATCCATCAACTGATTAATGAATAAACAATATAGTATATCTGTACAATAGTAATATTACTATTAAGTAATGAAGAGTGATAAGCTAATAAAACATGACAGAGAATAGATGAACCTCAAAAACTTAGTGCTAATTGAAACAAGTCCGATGCAAAAGACTACATACTGTATGATTCCATTTCTATGAAATGCCCAGAAAAGATATCTATAGATAAAGAAGATCGATGGGTTTCTGGGACTTGGGCACTGGGTGTTTAGATGGGGATTGACTATACACAGGCATCAGGAATGTTTTTGGAGTAATGAAAGTGTTCTAAACTGGATCATAGTAACAGTTACATACCTCTGTAAATTTGTCAAAACTCATTGAACTGTACATTAAGATAGGTAAATTTTATGTATATAAACTGAACTTCAGTACAGCTCTTAAAAAAATAGAAGTCCCAAGAGCCAGGCATTTTTGGCCAGAAGCTTATATGTTGCTCAGTCTGCTTAACGCTTCTGTGCTTCAGTTTCCTCACTTATAAGAATAATTGGGTGGTTATAAGAGCTAGTATACAGTGATTGTGTGTGTGTGCCAAACACACATACACACATTTTATATATATGTACATCTTAAAGTGTTTAACCATAATAACCCCTCTATGTGTTCTTATTATCATGTCATAATTTTTATTGTTATTTTATAATTGGCCAAGAGAAGAAAGTGACAAGTTAGAATGACTGCTACAGTCCAGCCAGAACTTTAACCCAGCCTCTGAATTTGCCCCTGCCCCTGATTCCAATCCTACCCCTAGATTTCTGTAGGCAAGAGTGACCTGACAACAAATTGGAGAGCATAAAATTTGTTTGTATTCTTCCCTTTCCATCACCATTTGTGACTGTTTTGTTTGTATGTTTTAGTATTTAGCCTTCATGGTTCTTTCTTTCCTTAATATGTAAAACTAAAGTGGCTGGATTAAATGACTACTAAATTTTAGTTCTAACCTGTAATTATTTAGTTAAGAAGATTTGTCTTAAATTTGAAACCTCTCATAAAAACACTCAGACTACTTCAGAACAGTACCTTGCTGTCCTTTCCTCCTTTTGCAAAAGACATGATGGGGAAATAACCAGCTAGTTTTAATTTTTATAAAAGTAGCATGATAATGTACAATATTTTACATTTACATAATATTTTATGGTTGTCAAAACACATTAATTAACATTGTGTCATTTGTTCTACCAGGCGGTATTGTTATCTCTATTTACAAATAAGCTAAATGAGGTTCAGAGAGCTTAGAGTGACTTGTCAACGTCAGTTAAATAGCAACTGGGAAAATAGTGCTCTTTCTATTTTCTGTTATGTCATTCAATTTATAAGTGGGTCAAAATATATAATCCTTTTATGAATTGAAAATATAAATGAAAATTCGAGCCAAATGTCTATGCAAGATACCCTCTAGGCAAATAAGTGAATCTCTGTTCTATAATTTCTCAACCTTGTGCACAGATAAGTAAATAGCTTATTACAGTCAACAGGAAGGTTTTTGTTTGAGTTAGTGTTTTCTCTACTGGGAATCAAGCTGTGGATGGGAGATTTAGAAAACTGGTAGGTTAAATGCGAGATTTAATAGCTGCTTAGTGTCTTATATGCAAGCCATTTCTAAAATGTATTGTGCAGAGATTTAATATGCTCTTGTTCCGTCAGATAACTGAGCCCTTTGGAATCATAAACCTGAAACATATTTTAACTAGAGTAATGTTTGAGGAGATTATAAGTATTTGAGAATTCAAGTTTAGAGTGAATACTCCAAGATGATCCTGTCTTCATTTGCATCATCTCTTGAATTACAAATACTTTATTTACTTGCTTGTGGGTTGCTGGATAAGTGAAACCAAACAACAGGCAATTCTAAATGGTGCTAGGAAATACTGAAAACAAAAACAAACTCTAATATGCTAAAAGATGACCCCATTTTATTTTGCAAACAAGTGGTTTATTAATTAGAAATTCAAATAAAGGAAATATTGAGAGGATTTTCTTTAAGTGACAGGCTATTCCTTAAAGGAATATTAGTGGTGCGGGCAGCTGTCATTTGTTTTCATATATGTGGTTAAATTAGGGCTGTGATAAGATAGCCCGATGAATAGGAAACCAAGCACCTTAACCTCCAAGCATACAATGTTAAGTGCAGATCCTGGATAGAGGAAATATTTTTAGCAAGCCTTAAAACATTAGTCTTCACTCTTTTACCAGAAATGTGTAACTTCCTTTCTCTTTTGAACCTGGATATTCTCTGAGTTCAGAACTTACTGAAACTAATTGAATGTTATATTATTTGGTACATTCCTCAGCTCAGACGCATGCATGATCTTTGGCAATCCTCAAACTTACCTTAATTTTAAAATGACTTACGGTTTTGGAATTCTTAGAATTATTGAAAAATTTTTACCAAGTTTTACACATCATCAAAATATATCTCACCTTTGTAAAAAGTTTGAAAAAAAATTTAGCTTATGCAATTTGTATTGTCTATAGAGATTTTAGCTTAGAAATTTGGACATGATTATCTATATTGTTCTTGTAAATGTCTTTGAACTTTGAGTAGAAATCTTACCATTGTCAGAATTTTAATTTTTCATTTTAATTATTCATTTTCATTTGTAATTTCTAGGATAAGTTCACTAATTTTAGCCAGAAGGTTAAATACTTAAAAAAAATAAATATTTTACCCTTCCAGTTCATAGTGAAATTTTACATTTTTACATGATTCTCAGAGTCGATTTCTGTTATGTGATATCACAGTTATCTAAGGTTATTATAGAGTCCTTGTAAGTAACAGCTTCTGTTTCTTTGATAACAAAGTCCCAATGTTTTGGCTCTGGATACTTGCCTAACATTTGTTTCTTTCAGTCATAAATGTAGAAAGGGTAAATTGTACCAACCAAAGGTTAAGGAACGTGGCTCCTGGCACTCACTAAAAGAGCTCTCAAAATCTGAACTAGCACCTTACCTTACACAGATTTAACCCATCACCCATCATACAGTTCATCACGAGTTTATAACAGTAGCACTTCAAACAGTAAATTTTTAGTTCAAGGAAAAGGACAATATAGTAATTCTCAAATTAATATTTTCTGCCTCAAATTATAAGATACGTTGACTCAGCAGCTTAATTTTTTAATGTTGTTAGTAAATTACTAAAGAACTTAATTTTGTGGAGCTTCTTACTTTGTTGTTTAGAGATGTTGCTAGAATTCTCTTTTCATATAAATTTGGTGTGAGTCTAAATGAGTAATTACAAATTCATACATTGTAAATTTCAATTTGGGAGAATGGGTAACTTTCCTGTGTTAACTGATATTATAACATCTAAACTTAGATATTGGTCTTTGTTTTATAATTCAAGCATATTACATTAATGAAAAGTAAAATAAATTGGCTTGGTTGCCATTTTATATCACAGATAATACTTTTGGTATAATGTAAATTACTTCCAAAACAACATTTTAAAAAGACAGCATCTTTAAATTGATATTTCTTTCTCAGCCAAATGATAGTGGGTTGTCCTAATGTTTCATTTGCTGCCTAATATCCCAAAGCAAATGCAGATGGAATAGCTTAAACTGGCCATTTTTCCAGGCACTAAAGGCACTAATATCTCTTGAAATTAGTTGCTTTATTTAATTTATGCGTGACGTAAATTGATAAGCTGGTGGTATTCCACACATGTGGTATTGGCATTTTTCTAATTTTTGGGGGTAAACCACACCCTTCTAGCAGTGCATATTCTTTCCCAGAGGTTTAACTAAACACTAAAAACATTAACTCAAAGCTGTAAGAAATGAAATCTAAAATATAACAACTGTTACTGTTATTACCTCTTTGACTTGAGTGGTTGTAAAGAAGTGCTTAGGGACTTTCGTTTCTATCAATGAGCAAAGGTTTGTATATTAAAACAGAGACTAAGTTTTCATGGAACATTTGAGCTGTAGATACATTGTGTATATCTGAGCAATGTTACTCATGTTTTTTATGTTCTGGGCACCTGAAGGCACTTGGACCTGTAAATACCTCCTGCAAGGAAACAGATTGTCTGGTGAGCAGGACAAAGCATGTTCTGAACCATAGTCTCTTAGATCCTGTTTTATGTCTTTATGGTAATTGAAGTCCTTAACGATTTAAAGGAAAGTGGAAGAGTTATGAACACATACATATCTTTCTACATGGGAAAAATACTGATTAGCTTTACTATTGTTTTGTTACCATTTTTTAGTTTTTGTTCCTATACATGGGAAAGTCTTAAAATTCAGAGAAAGTTTAATATTTTGAATGATAAGAAAATTTACTTTATTGTTGAAAGCCTACTTATATTTGATGTAAATGTTAGAAGTATGAACAGGTAAAACTGTGGTGAATTCAACTGAAATAAAAAATTTTTACATATACAATCTTTTATTCTTTGAACAAACAAATGGGTTTTCCCCTATAATCTATCTATCTGATGTATATGAGTCTGACAGTACTTATTAGTATGAGATTTTTGTATTATTAGAATTGTAAGGAAAACTCTTATTCAAACAATGAGAATACAAAATATTTCAAAGATAAAGAGACAACTGAAAATCGGTCGAATCAGAGTTCTTAAAAAAATACTGTGTTGTTTATGTTGAAAGTTGAAAAGTGCAGATGTTGGTTTTTTTCCTACTTGCATTACAGTACCATATATATTCAGACTATTTTATGTAGAAATCAAACAAATGCCTCTCTTGTCAGCATTAGCTGAAGATCTTGCAATGCTCTGTTCTTTCTTTTGTTTATAAATTTTATCCCTTTCTAGTTGTAAGTTATTTATATTCCTTTCTAGTTGTAAGTTACCATGCGTATTGTGAAATGATGGGCAAACTTCTTAAATTGATGGAAGAAATGAAAACCTTATCCATTAATACTTGAAAAGGCATCTCACTCTTCTCATATATACCAATATTCTTTGAATAGAATTTTACTTAAAAACTACTTAAGGCTAGATATTCTACTGGGTTATTTATTCATTTGCTCAACAAACAGTTCCTGAACGCCTACCATGCATGCCACATACTGGTGATTCAACAATGAAGAAAACGGATCAAAAGACCCCACAAAAAGCAAAACTTCCTGCTCTCATGAAGCCTTTGTTCTAGTTGGGGAAGAAATATGATAGATAAGCTAAACAAAAACAGTATGTTAAACAGTTGAAAAAAATAAAGCGTACAGGGAAGAGGATAGCAACTGTGTGGATGGGCAGAGGTTGAAGTCTTAGAGAGACTGACTAGGAAAGGCCTCGGTAAGTGTGGAACGTGTGGGTGAAATGCGGAAGGAGAGGGAGCAAACAGGCATGTAGGCGTCTGGAGGATGGGCACTCCAGGCTTCACAGAGTTGGAGAAAGAGCAATGTGGCTGAAGTCATGGTAGGAGAGAGTAATAGGAGATGAGGTTAGAGAGGGAGTGGGGTTCAGACCACGCAAAGTCTTGTAGCTCATAGCAATGACTTACTTCATTTTAAGGAGTCATCCTGTGGTGATTACCCTAAACTGAACATGCCTATATTCTTACTGACCTTGTCAGCTTTCAAGGTAAATAATATAAAGACAGCTTCATCTTCATGACAAATTTCTTGGGAAATACTGAATATCTTCTAGGCCTTCAAGGCCTACGAGTCTGTGTTACGTTGTCTCCAGTGGATGAGAATGTCTGTTTTTGACTTTTTCCCCTTTTTCTTCCTAAATTTGAATAAACTTTTATGGATGAAATCATTCTTCTACTTACTAAATGGTCATTTTTATGACCAGCCAAATTAATTACTGCTGAAAATCCATTATACATTTTTTTTTCCCTTTTCTCATTTCTCCACTGGTTTTCTGGTCATATTTAATCTCTCTCTTCTCATTTAGATGCTCTTTTTTTTCCGTTTCCAGGTTTTCAGGTGCTATATAACATAAAACATTTTCACAAATTCATCTTGAGGGATCGTACTTAGATTAAGTGCTGCATAGCCTCATGTCATTGAAAATGTGAAAATAATATTAGAAACTGTCATTATAATAAGGTTTTGTGTATATGGAACTTTCTGCTCTTTATTTGCCTTCATTTGTCCTTCTGTGTGAGACTGAAGTAGATTGTCATTGGCACCTATTTATGAGCATGAATTTCAATTCCAGGAAGAATATGATTTGGTACCTGACACAGCTGTGCCTTAGATTGAGAGCTTAATAAATACACCTAGAAAATGTAACCTTTGCTAGAAAGAACAAATTTGCCTAAATTCTTCTGTGTCAAACTTGAGAAAACAGTATCACATTTGACAATACCTGCATTCAAAATGAAAGTCTGTATATAGCAAGCTGGGAAAGATTTCAAAAGTGACTCTATATAGCATCTTTAATAATTTTTTATTTTAAGAGATACATAGATTAAATATTTTCTGTTTTCTAAGACATTGTTTTATTTTGTATTTTCCTTCTCTTACCTGTTAGTCTTTTACATGTTTGTCTGTGGGTTCATACTGAGAGTATTTTCAAGATCTTTGATAAGACTTCCAAATGAATTTATCTTGTAAGATGACATTTGCTACCAGCAAAGTGGTTGATTTTCTATATTTGCTATCTTGGCTACTAACTATCAAGAAAGAAACCCTTTCTATATTTAACATCTGTCATTTGTTGGTTGTTTAGTCAAAATGTTAATTAACTAATTAAAAATTAATCCAAGGCATTCATTTCTTTCTCTTTCTACTAGAGCAACACCAAACAATTAAATTTTAATTTAATAGAAAAGAGTGCTATTAATATATACATTGGTAAATTCTTTTTTCTTGATTTTTAAAATATAAAACCTTTAGATTTCAGGAAAACACAAAATTTCAGATAGCAGCTTTCATTAGACCAAACATTTTATCTAAAGTCAGCCATAAATAACGAAGGAAATACGATTCTGAGATAAATTATGAAACATACTTATTTGCAATAGGAAAGCATTTGAAATGTAGTCCAGGCAAAATCACAGTTCACAGACTCAGAAATTCATACCAAGAGACAGACAAGTCAAGATTAGAAGACTAGTGGATAGTAAGTCGGTGGTTTGGAGGTCGTATAATCATTGGAGAGCTCAAAACCTGTCAGAGGTGGACAAGAATGAGTGGAATAACAATGTCTGTAATGTGCTGGTTGTATAGAAGACTTACAGCATGTAAGACAAGATTAGATGATAAAATAATTTGAACTGTCTTCATCACCTGAGTGTACTAAAGATAGATTTATGAAGAATTTAACTGTAATAGTTGAGGTGGAAAATGATTAAGCTATGAAGAGTAGTTTTTGAGTCCAAGTTAAGGTAGGTGCTGGCAGTATTCCAGAGAAAATAGCAAGGTTTTTACCAAAAGGAAAGATGATGTTGATGTCAAGAGTCTTTCAAAACATTCTTGTATTTCCAAGACAATGTTGAGGTGTGTGTGTTATCCATTTCATAAAGATCAGCTTATGGGTTTTTCTATTCGAATAATGTCTAAGTTGTTAAGGAAATAAAAGATGTTAAATGCATTGAATTAAATATTTGGCCTGTTTTGCTTCATTTTTAAGACAGCTAAAATTTTCATTGTAGATTGGACATTTAAGTTGTTTTGTATAATCCATAGGCCAGTGTAAGTTTAAACTATTGAATAATTCCAAGAATGTGCTTGTATAACTTTTTACAGTGGCTGATCATAAATTAACCCATGGGGTTTGTGTGGTCTTTTGATGAGTATAAATTGGATTCATTGACAAACCATTTTTCAGATACAGTATGTTACAGATTAAGTGATGTGAAACGTGAGTAAATCTTAATTTACTGTGCCTAGTATTCACTAATAAGACCGAACTTCATTTAAAAAACACCTGATGATTCTCGAACTATAAACAGAGACAAAATCAGAGAATTGACATCTTGCTCTTAGTATTCTATATAGATAATGATACACCGTATACCAAATTTAATTTTTATCTGAAACAGGTATTGCTATTTTAATGAAAATCAGTGTTTTAAGCATCAAAATTCTGCATATGTGGTTAGTTTTCTAATGTTTCCTGTGTCTCCTCTATATGCTCCCCTCCTGAATCATTCATTCTGTCTCTCGTCTCTCATCACTCATCATCTCTCATTTCTCTTGGCGTAATCTTGCTGCCCCTGCCCTGCTTTTTTACTAAGAAATAATTGGCATGTATCACTGTATAAGTTTAAGGCCTACGACATGATGGTTTGATTTATGTATACTGTGAAATGATTCCCATAATAGGTTTAGCGAACATCTATCCTCTCATATACATGTAATAAAAAGAAAAGAAGGAAAAGGTTTTTCCTTTTGATGAGAACTCTAAGGATTAACTCTCTTAAAAACTTTCCCTTATATCACTCAGCTGTGTTAGCTACAGTCATCATGTTGTACATTACATCCGTAATCTTAAAACTTGAAGTTTGTATCTTTTGACCACCTTCTTCAAATTCTCTTTCCCCGTATCCCTGGCCTCTGGTAGCTTTAAATCTGATTTTTTTTCCCCATGACTTCTTTGTTTATTTTTTTAAGATTCCACATGTAAGTGAGAACATACAGTATTTGTCTTGCTTTCAAGGTCCATCCATATTGCCACAAATGGTGGGATTTCCTTGTTTTTAAATGGCTGAATAATACTCCATTGTGCATGTACACACACACACACACAACTTTATTCATTCATCCATTGATGGACACTTAGGTTATTTCCATATCTTGGCTATTGTAAGTAATGCTGCTATAAACATGGAGATGCAGATATCTTTTCAAGTTAGTGCTCTTGTTTCCTTTGGGTATATCCCCAGAAGGGGAATTGCTGGATCATAAGGTAGTTCCGTTTCTAATTTTTTTAGGATCCTCCGTGGTGTTTTCCATAGTGACTGTACCAGTTTACATTCCCACTCACAGTGCATAGAGGTTCCTTTTCTCCCCATCCTTGCCAGCATTTGTTACTTTTTTTATCTTTTTGATGATGGTCATTCTAACAGATATAACACAGTGTCTCATTGTAGTTGTGATTTGCATTTCCCTAATGACTAGTGATGTTGAGCACCTTTTTTTTTTTAACAATTTTTATTGATTTATAATCATTTTACAATGTTGTGTCAAACTCCAGTGTAGAGCACAATTTTTCAATTATACTTGAACATATATATATTCATTGTCACATTCCTTTCTCTGTGAGCTACCACATGATCTTGTATATATTTCCCTGTGCTATACAGTATAATCTTTCTACATCTATATCTTATCTTATACAGTATATCTATTCTACAATTTTGAAGTCCCAGTCTATCTCTTCCCACCCCCCACCCCCTTGGCAACCACAAGTCTGTATTCTGTATCTATGAGTCTGCTTCTGTTTTGTATTTATGTCTGGTTTTTTTTTTTTTTTTTAGATTCCACATATGAGCGATCTCATATGGCATTTTTCTTTCTCTTTCTGGCTTACTTCACTTAGAATGACATTCTCCAGGAGCATCCATGTTGCTGCAAATGGCGTTATGTTGTTGGTTTTTATGGCTGAGTAGTATTCCATTGTATAAATATACCACCTCTTCTTTATCTAGTCACCTGTTGAGGGACATTTAGGCTGTTTCCATGTCTTGGCTATTGTAAATAGTGCTGCTATGAACATTGGGTGCAGGTGTCATCCTGAAGTAGGGCACCTTTTCATGTACCAGTTGGCCTTTTTTATATCTTCTTTGAAGAAATGTCTAGTTAGGCAGATCCTTTGCAGATTTTTTAATTGGGTTATTTGTGGGGTTTTACTATTGAGTTGTATGAATTCCTTATATATTTTGGGTATTAACTCCTTATCAGATATATGGTTAGCAAATATATTTTCATTCTGTAGGTTTCCTTTTCACTTTGTTGATGGTTTATTTTGCTCTGCAAAAGATTTTTCATGTGATGTGGTCCCACTTGTTTATTTTTGATCTTGTTGCTTGTACTTTAGGTGTCAGACCTAAAAAATCATTTCCAAGACCCACATCAAGGAGCTTTATTCCTGTTTTCCTCTAAGTAGTTTCATGGTTTCAGGTCTTAAATTTAAGTATTTATCCATTTTGAGTTAATTTTTGTGAGTGTTGTAAGATAAGGGTCTATTTTCATTATTTTACATGTGAATATCCAGTTTTCCTAGCACCATTTATTGAAGAGACTGCCTTTTCTCCATTGAATATTCTTGGCTCTTTTGTCAAATACTAGTTGACTGCATATGCTTGGGTTTCTTTCTGGGCTCTCTATGCTGTTCTGTTGATCTATTTGTTAGTTTTTATACTAGTAGAATGCTATTCTGATAAGTATAGCTTGAAATAAGAAAGTATGATGCCTCCTGCTTTGCTCTTTTTTCTCAAGATTGCTTTGGCTATTTGGGGTCTTCTGATGTTACATATAAATTTTAGGAGTGCTTTTCCTACTTTTATAAAAAATGCCATAGGAGTCTTAATAGGAATTGCTTTAAATCTACAGATTGCTTTGGGTAGTATGGATATTTGAACAATTCTTCCAGTCCATGAACATGGGATATCTCTCCATTTATTGTGTCTTCTTCAGTTTGTTTCATCAGTGTCTTGTAGTTTTCAGTGTAGAGATCTTTGATCTCCTTGGTTAAGTTTATTCTTCAGTATCTCATTGTTTTTGATGCTGTTATGAGCGAGTTCATTTTATTTCTCTTTCAGGTAAGTCATTTGTGTATAGTAATGCTACTAATTTTTGTATGTTAATTTTTGTATACTGTAATGTTACTGAATTCATTTACTAGATATAACAGTGTTTTTGGTTTGAGCCTAGGATTATATATATATAATCATGTCATCTGCAAATGGAGCACTTTTGCTTCTTCCTTTTCAATTCTGATACCTTTTTTATTTTTCCTTGCCTGATTGGTCTGGCAGACTTCCGGTATTATGTTGAATAAAAGTGAGGAGAATGAGCACTCCTGGCTTGTTCTGATCTTGGAGGAAAAACTTTCAGCCTTTCAAAATTAAGTATAACATACTTATATGTGGGCTTACCATATATGGCCTTTATTATGTTAAAGATATTCCTTTCACACAATATTGTTAAGTGTTTTTAAGAATGGATGTTGAATTCTGTCAAATACATTTTCTATGTCTATTTAGATGATTATATGATGTTTTTTTCATTCTATTAATGTGAGGTATCACATTGATTTTCATATGTTGAACCATCCTTGCATCCTAGGTGTAAACTGCACTTGATTATAATTAATGATCCTTCACCTCTTTTAAATATGTCTACCTTTTAGTCACTGTCCTTAATATCAGCTACCTTCTCTGGCTTTGCATTTCCCTAATGATTAGTGATGTTGAGCACCTTTTCATATACCTGTTGGCCTTTTATACACTGCCTTTAATACCAGTTTAATACATTATTAAAAGCAATAATAGAACCACATAGTGCGAGATTTTAACAGTAGTTCTAAAGTAAAAGAAGTTGAGACTTTTTGGGGTAGAAATGTTTCTGAATCAATCTATGAGAGAGTCAGGTGTCACAGTGGGCTGTTCCAGGAGAAATTGTATTTAAAGCACAGATTTAATTGTAATGGAATTTGTTGAGATATTCACACCATTTTTATTTCCCCTTACTATATAAATTAGCTCCTAAATCCAGTCTAGTCTGGCCACTTAACTAGAAATCCTTAAAAAAAAATCTTAAGGTGAAACAGTCTTTTGTTACATCAGTGAACTGTGGAATTTAATTTTTCAACAATATTCTCCCTATTTACCACTCATATAAAAAGATAATATCAGTTTGTTATGGATCACTTACAATGCAAGGCCTTTTGGAAACTGTCCTTAAACCTAGTAGAAGCAGACCACTTACTCTGGGCCACTCATCAGCGCAATACTCCTGGTTTCCTGGCCTTTTCTAGACAGCCAAAGGGCCCGTTTTCATTATGCATACTCCTTTCCCTTTCATCTGGTTTTTACTGTCTTGTCATTAATCTACTTACTTGACTTTCTTTCATCCATAGCCAGCAACCACTCTCTATATCATTTGGCTCTGTAATGACAGCCAAACAGAAATATAAGAATAATGGCAAAGGAATGGATATTACATTACTAATACAATTTTTTAACTTCTTCAAATTCGGCAAGAAGACTTTATTTTATAAAGGACTTCAAACATATTATTGGGTTAGTTTGTCATAATCATGAATAAATCTACTTTGTTTTACCCTACATAATACTTAAGTGTTACTGTAGTTTCTGTTTTAAAGAGGAGGAACTTATGACTCAGAGAGGTTATTTAGTATAAGTCTGTAAATCAAAAGAGTATAAATTACACTAGCAATCACTGGTATTAGCTATCACCAGTGCCCCCAAGGTGTTGTAAAAATTCAAGGCTGAGCCCAAGAGTTATCTGGGAGTGCTTCAAAGTGGTTCACCATCTATGAGAAGAGCACCCAGAGTGTAAGAATAATAAAGGAGCAAAAATGAAGACATATACTACTAGTGACATCCCTCTTTACTTCATATTATACAGCATTAATGGATTCAAGTATATGTCCATGGAATCTACAAAGTATCACGGCAGTGATGATCTTGAAAATAATGCTTATGGAGAAGCTGGTGGTTTATTAGTTCATTACTAACCAGAACTTTTTTTTTTTTGACTCCTTATGTCAAGAAGGTGATTAAAATCTGCATGACTTACTTAATGGTGCATTATTTATACATAGCCAGCTCTAGGTACATCTTTTTAAAAGTAGTCACTGTCTGACTTCCATTTTCTTCTTTTTCTGAGTCAACTAGGGTAGGTCTGGAGAATCAAGCTAGGTCGCACTCAGGTCCTTTGCTCTTGGGCTTCCCTCAGGAAAGTTGAGTGTGCCTTTGATTGGGTGTGTTTACTGAGTCCTCTCCTTTCCTGTCATTTAAGCAATGAGAGGAAGAAGGTGATAAACTGCTTTAGCGTAGAAAACTGTTGTAGAAACTAGGTGTACACTCAGTAAATATTTACCAAGTCACTCTTACATGCTGGACATACTCTCTAGGAATATAAAAAGATCATAAGTTCTTTAGTAGATGGCCTATAGAAGTTTACATCTGGAAAATATTGCCACCAACAGATAGACATAGAATGTCCTGACTGTATTTGGTATCTTAAATCTTGCCACAGCCACCAACTTGAATACCAGACTGAGTGAATGATGGGCGGCTTTTAAAGATAAATTTGTATAAAATAGCCTTTTCTGTTTTTTTCTGGTAGTAGTGAAAGAAGACTACATATTTACCAAAACCTGTTTTATCTTAGTTGAATAACATAGACCTATTCAAAATCAATTAAATAAGATGCTGTGATTATGGAAGTATCCTAACCATTGCTACACCAGAGGAGAAGGGAAGAGAGAAGAAATAGTCCTTGAAAGTGAAGGAAAGCTTCTATGAAAGATGATGTATATTTAAAAAGAACAACAACAACACTTTCCTCTGTCTGGGAAAATGGAGAGTAGGAAGTTGATGAAGGGTTTTTGACATATGGTGACTCCAGGTTGGCGCTCTAGAGCATGGAACGAAAAGTAGTCTTTCATCATAAATCTTGAGTGTGTTTTGGTGTGGTTTTACCCCATATTTCCTGAGTGAATTAATTGCAAGACACAGTAGTAGTAATTTTAGGTTTTTTCTCACTTTTTCCTTGCATTTAATAAAATATTTCCTCTTTTTGTATAAATGGAAGTCAGATAAACAGTGTCCTGGTTGTAGAAGGGAGACTTATCTGTGTAAATGTTAGAAACCCTAGGGAAGATTCTGCCTGGAGGGCACTGTAGCTGGGCAAGAAAATGATAACCCTTAAAAGGTTATAGTTTCAAGGCAGAAGGTGTCATGTCAGATTAGATCCGGCAAATTGTTAGGGTACCTTTCTCCTGTGTACACTGCCCTGTAGTGTGCTTGCTGTAAGACACTAGAGCTGGCCGCTGCCTGCGGTCCAGCTCGTTCTCCTCCTGATCCCACACTCAGACTAAATGCTAACATGTGCTCTGGGAGCCATTTCTAGCAATTTAGGGATTATTTAAAGGAACTCATTTCCTTTTGTCATTCTTTCTGCATTGTTTGGATCGCTGTCTCACCATGGTCTACATTTAAGGTTATGAGTTCGGTTGTTTTAATAAAACTGCCTTTTTTTGATTAATACAATTGTTTTTGTTCTTAGGTATAGTGAATAAAGTGTAACCAAAGTGAAAAAGAAAATCCCAGTTACATATGGCGTTTGTCTCTCTGCTTGCTCACTGAGCTTGTATTCCTGTCATAAAATGAAAATAATATTCAGTAAGAAATGACCAACAATAACTTGACAAGAATACTCAGGTATTCTGAATTCTTTTGTTGGTGGCATTTAACTACCACTTTAATGAAAACAGTTTTAATTGCCTGTTTGCACATGGTGTTGTACAAGGTGACTTGCCTACTAGGCTGTGCCTTTTGGGAGTTTGAGATAAAAGACTTGGAATACTCCATTTGAATAGTTGTGAGAAGGTCACATAGATAATAACTTAATAAAAAAAATCTATATAAACAGTTAATGAACTATTTACTGTTTGTAAAAGTGAAGTTATATGGGTCATGAAGGGATAGAGGACACATTACTAATCTGGAATTGATGATATTGGTAAAAGTCATCTTTTGCTGAATGAGGAAGGAAGATGCTTAAGGATTTTAAGTCTGAATACTGAGAGTTAATGAACTGGCAAACTGTAAGGCAGGATGATTCCTTTTTTTTTTTTTTGGCTAGAGTTTGTTATTTAAAAACAAAGTTCTTACTGGTCCAAAAGAAAATGATTAAGAGTTTGGTTTAAAGCACCAACAGTAAGGCTAAATGATAGAGACAAGGAAAAGGATTGCCAATTGGATATGCAGAATAAAGTACGTTAATAAATGAATCATTATTCTCAGATTACTTGAGTCAGATGTCACAGAAGCAGCGGCACTGATGATTGGGATGGAGAGAGTCGGGAATGGGGAAGAACAGAGAGCTTTATCAGCAGATCATACACACAGATGACAGTGTCACAGTCGTGGCACAGAGAGAGACGACCCTGGGTAGTAAGAGTGGAAGAAGATTCTCCAGTAAATATAAAACAAACAAAGTTAGAATGAGAAGCCATTCTGCAAGTTTACATGGTAGAAAACTATTGAAGTTAATCTTAAAGACATATGGAAACTGGGTTTGTTTGTTTTCCTTTAGATAACTAGAATTTTATTGCATGCATGAGTCTTATCTCTTTCCTGAACGTATTTGTCCAAAGGAAAATGTTTAAGTCAGTTTACTTTAATGTATCTCTTTTTCTACTTTGACTTGGGAGCGTTCAGTGTAATTGGGAACCTGTTTCATTATGATCTGAATTAGGGGGAGTATCTGTTTATGGCCCAACATTCTTGTGCTTCTAGAGGATTCTAATTGTTTCTAACACAGACTTACATTATACTAGAAAAAACTCCAAATAAAGCATTTATATATATATATATATATATATTTTATTGAAGTATAGTCAGTTTACAATGTTGTGTCAGTTTCTGGTGTACAACATAATGCTTTAGTCATACATGAACATACATATATTCATTTTCATATTCCATTTCACCATAAGTTATTAGAAAATAATGAATATAGTTTCCTGTGCTATACAGGATAAAATTGTTGTTTATCTATTTTATGTATAGTGGTTAGTATCTGCAGATCTTGAACTCCCAATTTACCCCTTCCCACACCCATCCCCACCCCCGGTAACCATAAGTTTATTTTCTATGTCTGTGAGTCTGTTTCTGTTTTGTAAATGAGTACCCCCCCCCCTTTTTTTTAAGTTTCCACATATAAGTGATATCATATGGTATTTTTCTTTCTCTTTCTGGCTTACTTCACTTAGAATGACAATCTTCAGGTCAATCCATGCTGCTGCAAATGGCATTATTTTATTCTTTTTTTATAGCTGAGTAGGATTCCATTGTATAAATGTACCAAAGCTTTCTTTATCCAATATTTGCTGATGGACATTTAGGTTGTTTTCATGTCTTGGCTATTGTAAATAGTGCTTCTATGAACATTGGGGTGCATGTATCTTTTTGAATTAAGGTTCCCTCTGGATATATGCCCAGGAGTGGGATTGTTGGATCATGTGGTAAGTCTATTTTTAGTCTTTTGATGAATCTCCATACTGGCTGCACCAAACTACATTCCCACCCCTAGTGTAGGAGGGTTCTCTTTTTTCCACACCCTCTCCAGCATTTATCATTTGTGGAGTTTTGAATAATGGTCATTTTGACTGATGTGAGGTGATACCTCATTGTAGTTTTGATTTGCTTCTCTGATAATTAGCAATATTGAGCATTTTTTCATGTGCCTATTGGCCATTTGTATGTCTTCACTAGAGAATTGCTTGTTTATGTCTTCTGCCCATTTTTAGATTGGGTTGTTTGTTTTTTTCTTATTAAGTTGTATAAGCTGTTTATATATTCTAGAAATTAAGCCTGTCAGTCTCATGTTTTGCAAATATTTTCTCCCATTCTGTAGGCTGTCTTTTTGTTTTGTTTATGGTTTCCTTTGCTGTGCAAAAGCTTATAATTTTAACTAGGTTCCATTTGTTTATTTTTGCTTTTATTTCTATTGTCTGGGTTGACTGCTCTAAGAGAACTTTGCTAAGATTTATGTCAGAGAATGTTTTGCCTAAGTTTTCTTCAAAGAGGTTTATAGTGTCTTATGTTTAAGTCTTTAAGCCATTTTGAGTTTATTTTATGTATGTTGTGCCAGAGTATTCTAGCTTGATTTACATACAGCTGGCCTGTTATCCCAACACCATTTGCTGAAGAGATTGCCTTTACTCCATTGTATGTTCTTGTCTCCTTTGTTACAAGCTTTTTATGACAAACCTACAGTCAGCATAATATTCAACTGTGAAAAGTTGAAAGCCTTCCCACTAAAATCTGCAACAAGACAAAGATGACCACTCTCACCACTTCTATTCAATATAGTACTGGAAGTCCTAGCCATAGCTATTAGTAAAGAAAAGAAAAATCCAAATTGGAAGAGAAGAGGTAAACTTGTCATTATATGTGGATGAAATGATACTGTATGTAGAAAATAGTCTAAAGGCTTCACACAAAAATTACTAGAGCTGATACAAGAATTCAGCAAGGTAACAGGATACAAGATTAACATACAGAAATCAGTGCATTTCTTTACACTAACAATGAAATATCAGAAAGTAAAGAAACAGTCTCTTTTAAAGTTGCATCCAAAAGAATAAAATACTTAGGAATAAATCTGACCAAGGAAATGAAAGACTTATATGCAGAGAACTACAAAACATTGACTAAGGAAATTAAAGATGACTTAAAGAAATGGAAAGATAATCCTGTGTTCTTGGGTTGAAAGAATTAATATTGTTAGAATGGCCATAATACCCAAAGCAATCTACAGATTGAATGCGATCTCTATCAAATTACCCAGGTCACTTTTCACAGAACTAAAACAGATAATCCTAAAACTTATATGGAATCACAGAAGGCCCAGAATTGTCAAAGCAATACTGAAGAAAAAGGGAAAATTCAATATTGGAGTGAACCCAACTTAGCTTTTCCTCTTAAGCAGTTACTTAGGAGAAAACTTCAAAAATTCACCATCTGTAGTGCCAGTTTAGTGTAAAATTTCAGCAACGTGAAAATATTAACAAACACATACAGAAATCTGAGTCTTGTTTATATGCATATTTGCTTTTCATGAGCTCTTTGTTTTTGTTTATGTCTAGCCCTTTTAAAATAAACACAGGTGCTTCTTTGTTTTCCTTCCATTGAAATCCTGCTCCATCTTTCACAGCCTTACCTACTTTCTGAATCCTTCTTCAGTCCCACAAATCAGATTTCATTGTTTCTGAATCATTATAACATATTATTAAATATATGCATATTATGCATATATTTAGCTACTGTTTCACTGTCATTTAATATAGTTTATTTCTGAAATTTTTGTCTTTCCTTATTAGACTGAGAACAACTAGAAGATACAGTATTCAGTAATCTTTAGTAGCCCTTCAGCAATTTACCTAGAATCCTGTGGAATTGAGTTAAGCACTGACATTTTTTTAGTCTTAATTTTTCTACTGCAAAGTCCTTTGAACATTACTCCTTCTTGTATCCTTTCTAGATACGATGCTCTATCTCTGCCTGCATTCAATATCTTACAGTAACCTATAATTTAAAAAATATGAAAATGAATATATGTATATGTATGACTGAAACATTATGTTGTGCACCAGAAATTGACCCATTGTAAACTGTCTATACTTCAATTTTAAAAATGTCTTAAAAAATCAAGTTTTATGGATAGTGAGTCACAAAATCAAAAGAGATTCTGCTGTAGGCTACCTTAGATTTCTGATAAGTGATTTTAAAAATGTGTGTAATTTGTTCCTTGATGAGTAAGGATGGCAGTTAGTATTTGACATGAAAGCAAAGACAAGAAACAGTCAGGCTTCGCATAAGTAGCAGACAGTAGATTATAGATGGAGAAGATGGAAGGAAATTTATTATCTCAATGTACTTGTGTTTTATGTGTAAATGTGATACAAGGATATTTCAAAATGAAAATCCGTAAGTGTAAGACACTACATTAACAGAATAAACAACAAGAGTCACAAGAGCATCTCAATTAATGCAGGAAAAATTTTTGACAAAATTCAATACCTTTTCATGGTCAAAACACTCAAGAAACTAGGAGTAAAAAAAAAAAAATATTTCTATATAATAAGACCGTATAAAAAAGCTCACAGCTAACATCCTTCTCAATAGTTACAAACTAAAAGTTTTTCCTCGAAGATCAGAAGCAAGGGAAAGATGCCCACTCTTAACATACCACTTCTGTTTAACATAGTACTAGACGTCTTAGCCAGAGCAATTAAGTAAAAGAAATGAAAGGCCTCCAAATTGGAAAAGGGAAAGTAAAATCATCTCTGTTCTCAGATAATGTGATCTTACATTGAGAAAACCTGGAAGATTCCACATACCAGAAAACCCCCACTAGACCTAATAAAGAAATTCAGCCAAGTTGCTGGGCATAAAATCAGGACTCAAAAATCAGTTGTATTCTTATATATTAATAATGAACAATCCTAAAAGGAAATTAAGAAAACAGTCCCATTTACAATAGCATCAAAAAGAATAAATTACTTAGGAATAAACTTAACCAAATATATAACAGACTTATACGCAAAAATTATAAAACATTGCTGAAAGGAATTAAAGAAGACACAAATAAATGGAAAGACATCCTGTGTTTATGAATTGAAAGACTTAATTAATATTGTTAAAATCTTCATACTACCCAGAGCAGTCTAGAGATTTGATGCACTACCTATAAAATCCCAGTGGCTTTTTTTTTTCTCTTTTTTTTGGCAGGAAAAAAAAAAAATCCTAAAATTCACATGAATCTCAAAGGACCCAGAATAGCCATATAATATTGAGAAAGAAGTGAAAATTTGGAGGCCTCATACTTCATGATTTCAAAACATACTGTTTTGATTACTGTAGCTTTGTAGTATGATACTGCCATAAAGACAGGCAGCCAAATGGACCTAAATAGAGGTCCCAGAAGTTAAACCCTGGCATATACAGTCAAATGATCTTTGACAAGGGTGCCAAGAGTACAGAATGGGAAAGAATAGTCTCTTCAACAAATAATGTTGGGAAAACTGGATATTCATATGAGGTAGAATGGAGATGGACCCTTACCTTACACCTATACAAAAATTATCTGAAAATGGATTAAAGACCTAAACAAAAGATATGAAACTGTAGAACTAGAAGAAATCATAGGGGAAAACTTAATGACATTGGAATGGTCAGTGATTTCTTGGAAATGACACCAAAATCACTGGCAACAAGAGCAAAAAAAGACCCTAAAACAGGATCTTGGAGAGCAATATGCACACCCATGTTCATTGCAGTATTACTGACAATAGCCCAGAGGTAGAAACAACTTGTCCCTCAGTGGGTGAATGGATTAAGAAAATGTGTCATATACATACCATGAGATATTCTTCAGCGTTAAAGAAGAAAATCCTATCAAATGCTGCAACATGGATGAACCTTTAGGACATTATGCTAAGTGAAATAAACCAATCAGAAAAAGACAAATACTGTATAATTCCATTTATATGAGGTATCTAAACTAATCAAACTCATAGAAACAGGAAATAGGGTGGTGGTTGCCAGGGGCTGGTAGGAGGAGGAAACAGAGTTGTTCAGTAGGTTTCAGTCACACAAGATGAAAAAATTCTAGGGATCTGTTGTACAGCAATGTGAATTTAGTTTACAATATTATACTGTACACTTAAAATTATTAAGAGGATAAGTTTATGATTTTTATACCATAACTTTTTAAAAAGAAAAAACGAGACTCCTGTTTTTCCTGACTTTTCTTTAATACTGACATTCCCAACTCTTTGGTGCAATTTCTTCTTTAAAAGTATATTTTAAAGTAATATTTTTTAATCTGATAGAAAGTTTCATAATTTGTGATCAAAACCTTTGTGTAATTATATTCTATGTCCAAAAGCATAAATATGGAGATATAAGTATACGTTTCTAATTATTTTAAATAATAAGATTATGTAATAGTTCTTGTCACTGATGTTGACTTGGGGATTTTAACATCTTTAAAATATCTAGCCTATGATAAATTCAATTTCTAAAAATACTGTTAACTTTTATAAACATTTTCCCCTTATTAAATTGCAATGTACTTTTGGATGGGTCTTTTTGTCCCATATCTCTTTAAAAATCTATCTAAGGAAGCTTGAATTGATGCCTTTTCCTTTTTACTCTGCAGGTTTTCCTGTAGTAGATAAAGACATCAAAATAAGCATTGCACTGTTTTTTTTTTCTTTTTTTTTAAACAAAAATGCCATTGTAGTATCTAAGTATTTGAAGGGTGTTCCAGGAGGCTTTAGAGCCAACATCTTTATACACCTGATTTTCCTATCCATGTTTGTCTTTATACTTTATGTCAAAGGCAACTTTGAGGGGCATAAGCAGCCACAAAATAGAGAAGTAAGTAGTGTAGCATGAAAGCAGGGAGAGACAGACAGTGGAACTTCTTTGCCCTGGTGGCAGATGGTGGGTTGTGGATGGGGAGGGGAGCAGGGGATTTATGATGTCATTCCATGGTATGTTTTTGTGTGTAAATCTGTATCAGCCTTAGGACATAAAATTAGTTGGTAAACTTACCTTTCCAGTGTCCTTTTTGAGCATTTAAAAATAGCGCTACTGAGCCCAGATGCAAAAAACACACAGTGAAAAGTAAAATTTTGGTTGAAAGTAGCCAGAGCAATCATAAGAAGCATTTAATGAGAGGGACTACAGCTACATGGAATACTGAGTAGTATTTTAAAACAAGAATCAGCAAATTTTTTCTGTAAAAGATCAGATGGTAAAATTTTTAGGTGTTGAGAGCCATACAATACAGTCTCTTACCACAACTCTGCCATCATAGCTTGAAAGTGTACTGTAGGCAATGTGTAAAGGAACGAGTGTGGTGGTTTTCCAATAAGTATTTACAGAAACAAGTAGCGAGCTGATTTTGGCCTCTAGGCCATAGTTGGCAGATAATTGCCTTCCAATTTCAATAATATCACCAAAATCACCCTTTTAAAAGTCAAGTAAATTCATTTCCCTCTTCCACAATGTGAAAAAGCTGATTATCTCCAAAGTCCCTTCTAGTAACTGACATTCTCGGAGTTTGTGAAAGATGACTCTGGTATCTGTCCTGGCCGATCACGTCAGGTCTGGCAAGATTATAGCTGGTGCCCTTTGAACCAGCAAGTTAAAAATACTGTAAAACATGCTCTTTTATTTCAAAGAACTGTTATCCTGACTGCTTTGGAGTTATGTTCTCAAAGATCATCTCTGAAGGAGAAATGCAAAAGGTCCCACTATTCTGCAGTGTTAGCAGAACACGGCTATTACAGAGCCTCATCTGAAAAGACTGATGTCATGTATTAATCTAAACTGGGAAAACCACATACTCAGCTCTGCATTTGGCCCTGCTGAATTACGTTACTTAGGTAGCAAGCTGTTTAGCAAGTGCATCTTTAAAAAGAAGACAATGGTGACAGAAAAGCCAAGTATATTCTTGGAGTCATTTTCAGTTCTTCAGTGTTTCATATTTCTCTTCTTTTCCCACAAATGGGCTTTCTAGCTTACTGTTGAGTATTATCAGATAAAATGCTTTGGGTTTTTTTTTTTTTTTTTTTTTTGATAGTTCTTAGTATAAACCCTCATCACCTCGATTAACAACTAGAGAATCCTCCTGGCTAGTCTCTCCATGGAATCCTCTCTCCTGGGGGTGCCTACGTGTAGCCGCCATGATCCTTTGCTTCAGTGTTTGCATTGATCCTTTCTTCTTCGAGAACTTGTTTTGGCTTATCTCCTATTATATAAAATCTGTTTTGCGTTTCATGTAGTACAAGTTGAATCAGCATTCATTGTTAATTATCATATAGATCTTTTCTCCTTATTTATTATTGTTTGTTTTTTTTTTTTAATTTTGGTGGTGAAGGGAGCAAGGAGGTAATTAGGTTTGTTTACTTTTAGAGGAGGTACTGTGGATTGAACCCAGGACCTTGTGCATGCTAAGCATGCACTCTACCTCTTGAGCTCTTCCCTTCATCTCCCCTTATTTCTGATGGGCTGGTTAACAGCCACAACTCTCATTAAAGAGAGAAAAAAGAGCAAAAAACATTTTTTGATGAGAACTCTGAAAATGACATAAATGGAGCCCCCATAATAGCTGCTGTAATTTAATAGTTGCTTTGATTATGATCCTGTTTTAAATGTGTAAGTGAATACAACTGAACCAAACTTCTCAGGAACAAATTGATACCCTAAAATACAAGGGTAATGAATTATACATTTTGTATATCACCAGGGATTGATACCTCTTAATCTGATAACCTTTGAAGTTGTTTGAAGATAAATTAAGATATCTACATGATTCAATGACAGAAAATTGTTAGTGGTATGGCCCTGATGATCCCTTTTCTCTAATGACAAATTGATAAATTAGTATTCTTGTTTACATAATAACCTCTGAGTTGGTTTAATATGATCAGTTCCTCAGAGTCCCATTAATACTGAAAGAACAGGTAGGATCAGATTTCCACAGCATGGAGTAAGAAATCTTTGAGAAAGAGCTGTTGAGATTAAAACAGCCTTCTCTCCTCTCACTAGAAGTTGGCTGCAAACAAAATAAAGCACTTCTGCTTATTATTTCCTACTTGTTCCAGGCATTGAATATATATATATATATATATTTTTAAATCCTCAAAATCTGATGTAAATATTGTTTTAGCCATAAGGAATCTTTGAGTTGCTAGTATGGGAGATATATGAAAAATTTATAGGGATTTTATTCGTTCACTTAATAGAAAAATCTAGAGGGAAGTCATTCTTTAGACAGTGTTTGATCCAGTAGTTCAAACATGTCACCAAAAACTATTCTCTTTCCTTCACTTTTCCTGCTTTTTGGGGTGATAGCTTCATCCCAAGGCTGCCAGTCTTTGTGGCACCACGTGCTGTCCTTTACACTTCCACTTGCAGAGAATGCTGCCTTTCTATTACTGCTCTCAAAAAAAAAAAAAAAAGTTTCCTTGTATGTCAGTGGGCTGAATTAAACACT
This sequence comes from Camelus bactrianus, assembly GCF_048773025.1. Lineage (NCBI taxonomy): Eukaryota > Metazoa > Chordata > Mammalia > Artiodactyla > Camelidae > Camelus > Camelus bactrianus. The sequence goes on from NC_133541.1 coordinate 76,470,983, forward strand.
GTGCCTGTCCCTGAGCCAGTCAGTGGGGAATGGGCTTCATTGACTGGGTTAAGCAAATCTAGAACCCCTCACCCCCTTACTGTTGAAGTCAGGTTAATACCTTTCAAAATGGGAGAAGGACAGTCTTCTAAAGGAAATTGAGGGGAATGAGGGAAAATTGACATGCAACAAACAACTAGTCCCCGCTGTAGCTCTTCCTCATTTTATATGCAAAGTAACTTCAATAATAAAAATAATAAGTTGTACTAGTATTTCTTGTGTGTACCATGTGCAAGGCATATGCTTAGTGCTTTAGATACCTTTTAGTCTTCAAAACCATCTTGAGAAATAAATGAAATAAATCCTTATATTTTAAAGAAGTTTAGAGAGATTGAACAGCTTACCAAAGGTTACACAGATAATCAGACATAGATCAGTGTAACTTCAGTGTCCATGCTTTTCACCATGTCATACTGTTTCCGTCGTAAACCAAAAGTTGGCTATAAAAACATGCTAAGAATTGTCTGAGAAATTCATCATTGGTGAAGAATTCTAGAAAATAATCCACTTTATCTTGGTTTAATGTGCAGTATACCTATACAGAAATAAGCCTTGTTAAGAGAGAATTATGAAAGGGGAATTGCTGTCTTGTTCTGCCCATTTTTGAATACCAAGATCCTTACCACAATGGTCAGGTGAGATCCTCTAGGCTATGTGCACACACACACGGACGGATACCAACACGTATACACATAAATACATGTGTGCTGCAAATATGATTATTGTATATATCACACGTTCTAAGAGAGGTTCTTTAACTTGGCACGTAATGAAAATGACAAAAGGATGAGTTCAAAGGAACAGATGCTATCCTCTACAGTAACTTCACAGTGAATACTAAGGGTTATATCATCTGATGTGGTCTCCAGTTCTTCATGTAGTGGTATTAATCAAGTAGAGTGCCTAAAGGAATATTTCTGGCCCAGTCCGAGTTGTTTTCTTGGTGTCTCATAATCTGTCCTTTGGAGAGTTTACTTTTTGCTTCAGAGTTCTTAATGCGTGCACTTGCCCAAGGCTTCGGCTTTCAGTACTGAATCATAATCATTTAAATTTCTACTGGAGGTCTTTCTTCTGTACAGTGTTCTGCAAGAAGCTGACGAGGGCTTTGGGATGGTGCAGCTCTGCTCCTTTACTTAAGATCACTGGGTCTGTGGCATGAATAACTAAAAATTGGGGAAAAAAAATAAATTTACTTTAATGATTTAATGATTTTAAGCAGGAAATTTCTCTAAGGCAGAAATATTGTTGGATTAGCTAAGAGACAATCAGATACACCTTCGTCTGTATCTTTGTGTCACAGTATTTGCAAATAGCTATATCTAACTCTACCTTCCTAGTACTTTTATTGACTTGGCATCATTTTTTTCAGGCAATTTTTAATGCAGTCTAAGTGTTGTCTTTTCTTTGTCTATTAATATAGTATGCATTTGTTGGTTTATAGTCTTATCTACTGAGGATTGCTCCTCTGCAAACTATTATTTTTTTTAATGATGCAGTTTGAAGTAGTGTTACAGAAGCATCTATCAAGATGAGCTCAGTCTTAAACTAAGTTTTGTTGTCGGAATATGAAGAATTTTATGGCATTCATTAGATGCCTTTGATAAGAAATGTAATGTCATCCTTTCCTAAACATTATTTTAGCATTTAACAAGTGCTTGAAAAGCATAGTTCTAACCATTGAAGAGGGGCTTAGGAAGAAATGTTTAAAATTAATAAAAAATTTCATAGGTAGCTTGTCTTCATGGGTAGTTTATAATCTGCAAGAACAAGGAGATATTTATACATTGCTCATTCATTCATTCAAGAAATGTTTACTGAGGTATTGCATGCTAGACATTCTGTAGTAGGTGCTGAAATTATCATGCTGAACAACAGAAGCACAACTCTCTTTACAGGATGTACAGTCTGGGCTGGGGGTTGGGGTGCCAGAAAGACTATATGAAGGACTAAATTTAAAAAGAGCAGGAAGCAGAAGGAAAAGTGGTGAATGTGAGCTAATTTTGGAAAGAAATTATATTAGGATTCCACAGAACACTGAGGGTATGTCAGATGATGCTTTAAATCAAATTCCACAAAAGATTTTTTTCATTTGAAAGTCATTCCAGTGGGGAGGGGTGTATTGTAGCTCAAGCGGTAGAATGCATGCTTAGCATGCACGAGCTCCTGGGTTCAATAACCAGCACCTCCTCTAAAAATAAATAAGTAAACCTGATTACCTCCCTCTGCCAAAAATTGAAAAAAAAAAAAAGTCATTACATAGTTTAAATAAAATGCTAATGTGGTTTCAAGACCAAGAGGGTGCACTTTTTATAAAATAGACCAACATATATCTAACAAAATAATTAATACATGTGAATATTGGTCCAGGTAATGAACTGAATATTGATTTCAAGTCCATTTTTGGTGCGTATAAAAGTTGAGAAATTAGTAGTTAATTTTGCTATTTACTGTTACAGTTACGTGTTTCATTCAGAAAATTAAGTCAAAATTGATAGAGGCTATTTTAGTAGTCTTCATAGTAATACATGTGTATTCTTTTTAAAAGAACAAAAAAAAATTATCTGACACCATTAAGATTTTTTTTAAAGCATATAGCTTATTGAGTTTGTAAATAGTCCACCTAAATTTGTGTAATACTTGGTTTGTGAATAGAAGAGGAAATTAGAAAAAGAGAACATTGTAAGGAGAGTTAGGCAGGTATTTATTTTCTAGATACTCTCATTAAAGAAAAAGCCATTAAGTCTCCACCTCTAGAGTAGTTGTATTTAAGGCCTAGATCCCTGGTGAAGAGGATAATAAAGATCAGGAAACGACAATTAAAATGCTAATCCCTCTCTCAGAGTTCTGGCTTAATGTCTGAGGGCCTAATAGAAAGAGGAAAGTAGGAATGACTGTTTTTAGAGAACATTCATTCTAATATATACTTTAACTTGGTTTTGTTTTGTTTAATAATGAACTGCATTATACATTAACAAGGAAAAATAATCAAGCCATTGCCTTTAATGCTATGTTGTTAATGAACGTGTAGTTTAAGGCTACACTATTTTTTTTTAATTGAAGTATAGTCAGTTTTCAACTTCAGTTTATTGTGTCAACTTCTGGTGTATAATATATATACATATATAAATTCCTTTTCATATTATTTTTTATTATAGGTTAGTACAAAATATTGAATATAGTTCCCTGTACGATACACTAGAACCTTGTTGTCTATTTCATATGTAGTAATTAGTATCTGTAAATCCCAAACTCCCAATTTATCCTTCTACCCTCCCCTCTCCCCGCTGGTAACCATAAATTTGTTTTCTATGTCTGTGAGTCTATCTCTACTTTATAAATAAGTTCACTTGTGTCATTTTTTTTTTTTTTTTTAGATTCCACGTATGAGTAATATCACATGGTCTTTTTCTTTCTCTGGGTTACTTAGAATGACAGTCTCCAAATCCATCCGTATTACTGCAAATGGCCTTATTTCATATATTTTTATGGCTGAGTAGTATTCCATTGTGGATATATACACCACAGCTTCTTTATCCAGTCATCTGTCAGTGGACATTTAGCTTAAAGGCTGCACTATATAATGTGGTCATTGCTGGCCACATGGGGCTGCTGAGCTGTTTAGCTTTTGAAATGTGGTTAGTGCTTCTAAAACACTGAATATCAAATTTGATTTAATTTTAATTGATCTAAATTTAAAAGTTGATACATGATTCAGTTATTGGGAAAGTTTAAGTATGTTTGGAACAAACTAGGTATATGAATCTACCTTTTCCAGCTGTAAATTTGATGAAATCTAAATGCAGATCAAATATTTCAAATGAAAATTCACATCTAAATTGAGATGTCCCATAAATGTAAAATGCACCTTCTATTTTAAAGATGTAGGATGATAAAACGTAAAATATCTCTACCATAATTTTTATAATGATGCCTGTTGTTATAATAATATTTGGGGTATATTGGGCTAAAGAAAAAACTTAATAAAATCAGATTCACTCTTTTGTTGTTGTCACTTTTTTAAATGTGGCTAATGGTATATTTAAAATTACTACGTGGCTTGCATTATATTTCTTTTGGACTGTACTGGTTTAATGAGTTTCTCTAGGATGTCACTGGAATCTGTCTGATGTAATCTGGCTCAGCACTAAGTCTCATCAAAATCATAGCTTTTTTTTTTTTTCTGTCTGACTCTACTGTCAGTGATGGTGTTGTTAATCTCAACTTTTTAAACAATCACTTATTCTGATGAGTAATTCAATATGATCTACTTTTTTGTTCCACTTATAACAACTGTAATTTTAAATTTGGCATTAGAGACAATAAAATTTCCTAGAAAATTTTAGTCAGGCAAATTGGTGAGAAATTGTGACAAAGGAAAAAGTAGAACTTTGAATATTATTATGTATTAAGTACTTTCACTGACAAAGTACTTTCACTGAAAAAGTACTTAAAGTGCATCTAGGAAAATTTGTGGTGTCTGCTTTCTCATAAGTTCTGTTCTTTTCATGTTTTCTTTTTATCCCCACCTCAAACAAAATGGTCAAAAAATATGGTTAAACGTGGAATGCTTTTCTGTCGGGTATCTCTATAGGTGACAAATATGACTTTCATCATGATCTTGTCTCATCTGTCAATTCTTCTAGGAGGTGATTTCCTCTCCTTTCTGAGGAAGAAGAAGGATGAAATAAAACTCAAACAATTAGTGAAATTTTCATTGGATGCTGCTTCTGGTATGGCATATCTGGAGAGTAAAAACTGTATACACAGGTAAGGAGAATCATTTTGAAACATCTTCCAGTTTTATTAATAGAATGCTAGAAAGCCGATATATTTGCTATCGTTCAGCAATGAATTTCTTTCACAAAACATGTATTTCCTTGTTGCTTTTCATATTTTGTGTGAAAGCATTCTTTGATAGCTGTTTCCATAGTCGACAGAAACACTTGTTTTTTGTCTTACCTGAGGTAAGTACATCTCATTAGACAATGACTCGCTTACTAATTAACATTTGTTTTAGTATAATCATGAATAGCATGGTGATAAGATGTACCACATGTTAGTCACATACGCAGCTACAATCTTAGAGCCAGAAAAGATTGATTCGTGTGTTACCTATTCTCATTTTTCAAAGAAACTACTTACAAGGTCATAGCAAAGTGTAACAGTAAAACAATTCATGACAGTGAATTTGGCCAAGGGTAAAAGATTTTAGCATACTAGTTATTTCAAAGGAGATGTTAGAAAACTTTCTCTAATAATATAAGACCAGCAACTTGGTCTTAATGTTTTATAGATGGTGGTTTTAGTTGCTTTTAGCTGAGTGTCCTTTATTGCTAAATGTCAGTACACCTTAAGCTTTCTTGCAGAATTTATGTCAGATCCTAAATATGGCTAAGTGTATATAAGCAAAATGAAGTCGGGGATTGATAAAGTTTTTTGCTGGAAACAGCACCGTATACTGTTTAATGTGAAGCAGGGTTCATTGTTAGACCGAACTATTGTGGGCTTTATCTAAGCTGGTTGGTTACTGAGGTGTATTTTCCTCTAATGTGTTTCATTATTAGCCTTTGACTTAACATTTTGGTGAAGTTGTGTAATGTAGAATTGCAGCAGAACAAAGTTATTTTCACCTGAAATATACATTTATTTGATTTCAATGAATATTTTTGACTTAATTTTCCCAGAATATTTTGTTTAGTATTCAGTTTTATTGTGAAACTAGAATTATGACTTATATTTCAGATATAGTTCAATGACTGCATGTGTTTTAAAATACATTTCAATAGGGATACTATTTTTCTGGAAATTAAGATAACTAAAACTAAACCACTGTCACTGTATTTCCATTTTTACTTTGTATGAATATAGACTGTGTTTCCTTTTCATGAATATAAGTCAAATCACACTCTAAGAAATTTTTAAAGACTTAAAAATTTGATTTTGGATAAGAATTACATTATCACTAATTTCAATGAGAGGAAACTTTTTTTGTTAAAAGTAACAATACAGGATTTTGCCCTTTATTTAGGGAAAGCTAACTGCCATCTGCAATTTAGAATGGTTTCAATTCTGTTGATAGAGGCACTTAAAAAAAATACAGTCATACATTTGCAACGAAAGCAATCACTAAAAGGCAGCAAGACACTGAAACAACAGTTTACTCAACCACAATGCACCGGAAATTAAAGGCTGTTATTGGTAACTGACAATAAGACAGTTTCAATAATGTGTATTTATTATGGTTTAAAGTCATAGATAGACTAATTGTGGGTGGCAGTTACCTTTTAAAAATTTACCCCACGTACCAGTTCATAACATTATCTGCTGTAATATTTTTCCACTTTGCTTTTTGAGAATTTTCATTCTATTACAAATTTTTAATAGTCAGCCCATGCTTGACCACAACCTGGGAGACTAGACACAGTCCTCTCCTATTTGCCTGTGGGAAAGATTCCTGACTGAGCATTCTGAACAATGTCACTGAGAGCAGGTTTGACAAATAGGTTGCAGTGCTAACTTTCAGTGATTGGTAGTGGCTGTCTGTGTTGTGCATTGAGAAGGATTCCAGGATCAGTGACGATCCAGTGATCGGTTAGTCACATCTGTCAGGGTGCTGACAAGCGGTAACACAAAAACCTCAAATTTGTCATCTGTCGCATAGCATATTTTCTTTTTGTCTTCATTTTCATAAGTACTTTTTTCATAAGGGTGTCCTTACTAACTATTATAGCAACAATATATTATTTTTCTGTAGTCACGTTCACTGATACCATCTCAACTATCTGCTATCCTCATTTCCCTTGTTAACCATGATTACTGGATCAATTTTCTGGTATCTCTAGCCAATGGTCTTAGAGTGTTCCTCTTCAAACTTATGTAAGTGCTCTTGTAGATGAATTCATTTTTTTTTTCTTTTCATTTTGGTACTTCACCAATACATGACACAATATTGAGAAAATAAATCATTTTCTGTGTTTTATTTTTTGTAGAAGTGAATTGTGCTATAGAACCTGGTTCTTTGTGTCTTCCTGTGGAAGTGTTTCTTTGGTAGTAGTAGTCATTGCAGTAGAGTTTTAACTGATTTATAGTTTAAAGATACACTTAGGACATGTTATGTGTTTTTCTTCTAAGAAATATCAAATATGTACCTATACTTACATAGTGTAAGTATAAAATAAATATATGAATACTATACATATAGTATTCACTACAGTGAAAAGTGTTTTTTCCTCATTAGAAAAATTTCTGAGGTCTTTCAGAATTTAAAGTATCTAAAACTTGATTGAAAGTTTCCTTTCATTTTTCAAGTAATAAAGAAAGGCACCACGCCCAATTCTTGACATTCCAAAATATCTGCATGTCTAACAGTTCTAAAGTCTGTGTCCCATAAATCAAAGCAAGAAATTTAAATATGCTTTAAATTTTATATGAACTTATATATGTTATTCTGTTCACTAAATTAGAGGTCACTGGAATTCAGTACTTGAAAATATTTCTAATTGTATCTCCCCAGGATAATATCTTAAGTTCTGGGGGACACATTATCTTTTTTTCGCTATGTTTTATTATTTTGATTACTATGAGAAGAACAGAGCAGTGATTCATTATTGATAAATAAGTATGACAGCTACAAAATGGAAACAAGTAATTGCATAAAGAAATAGCCTGATTTTGGAAAATGTTCTTGTTGTAATTTCCATTTAACTTTCAAGAATGTTCTCTTGATACACTGAGTTTCTGACTGAAACTTTTTCTGTTTGTAGTTAGAGAATGCTGGATATATTGTGTTTCAGTTGAGTTGTAAACAACTCCATTTTCTTTATAATTATTCTGTAGGCGAATGTGAAATTTTCTTTCCTACTTGCACTTTATAAGAATACTTGAAGTACACTGATGAACTTTGGAGGGAGGTTTACTTACAATGGTATGTTATTAGATTGTTAGGTGTCACTGTAGAAAGATTATTAAACCTAATTATTTTTGATGGTAAATGGATTGAAGTTTGACATTATACTAGATTTAAATGGTAATAGCATTTACAGTTTTACTGCTGATGAGTTCTACTGCAAGATTTATGTTTACTTGGATTTATTTTTAAAAGTGGTTCAGTGCCATCTTCTTTGTTTGTCCATAGAAAATAAAGGGAGGATAAACTCTTGATTGCCGCATATTTGAGTTAAAGTCCATAATCTGTGGGAGTATTGGAAGCATTTCTTCATTTTATGATATTCTGTGTCGTTGTCAATACTGGAAAAGGTGTTTTGGAGAGGTGCCATAGGATATGATTTCTTAGTCTATTTTAAACCTTGTGCTGATTCCTCTTCATTTTTGGTTCTCTTCCACAATGATGTTTCTTTGTTATGGAGTAAGGTTAACAATTCTACAAATGAAGGTATATAAGACCACATATATTTTATTATTTAGTAAGGGTTTTGCTTCTCTATTGAGAAAAATATTTCCAGTACTTCACAAACACAGAGAGTAGCCTATTCTGCACCAAGGTGATAGCAACATGAAAAGTATGGTCCCTGCCTTCAAATGGATGTAACAGAAAAATAACAATGCAAAGAGGTAATCAATTTAAGTGATAATATGTACAAAATACCATGGGAGTAATATCAAGAGGGTCTAATGTGACTTATCAGTATGAGAGCTATGGTGGTGAGTAATCAGAGAAAGTTTTACAGAGGATACTGTTTGAGACTTGATGAATGAGTGTGTTGTTGAATAGACAGAGAAAGAATATTGTGGCTGAAGGAAAGTTGAAAGCAAAGTTACAGTGTTTTTCCTGAGAAAGCACAACTTAATCACAGAGTGACAAAGAGTTCAATATTATCAAAATGGGAAGTCCAAGGGACATCGGGCTGAGCCAGATGTACAAGGTTATTCTTACCAAGAGCCGTGTATACCATTTAGTTTGGCTAAACTTCAGGAATATCTAGCCATACATTCAGGTACTTTTAAGACACTTAAAATGATACGGTTTTTAACTGGGAAAGAAAAATAATTTGAACAAAATTTACAAAACTCTGAAAAATGTATAGTCTTGTGAAAAGGTGTAGGCATGGGATCGATTATTTTTATGTTTCAATGGAAAAACTAATTTAGGAAAGCTAAGAGCACCCAGAAAGGAACAATATTACTTTCACTAAAATAGGTTCTAGAAGATTGTTTCATCCAGTGATTTCTGATAAGTCTTAGGCACATGTACTTTTTAAGATAAATGGAAGATGCCACTTCTATCTTATTTTTGTTTTTCATGATTTCATTTTATAAAGCTAAAGATTTGGGATGAAATCAATCATTTACATTTTTTCCAGTGATTCTTTAGAGTTTTTCTTTACTTTTTAAATGCAACTGATTACCTAGCATCTGAGTTCTTCCAAAGCTTTGAGTGTACTGAGGAAGTTTCCTTGTGCTCAGTGAATGTTCGTATTATTTAAATGGTAGGATAAAACTAAAATAGGTGAAGTTTTTTTAATGTTTTGAACCCTTCATATTTTCTTTGTCTCATGTTGAGCCATATATATAATGGAAGGGAACTTAAGATCACTTTACAGAAGAAGTAATTAAGGTCCAGAGAGATTAAGTGAAGGTCATATAGAGAATTTATGGCGGGACTACTGCCTACACTACCTAACAGTGGTCTTAGATGTGTAGACTTCATTCTAACACATTCCCAGTCCTTCCAATGCCAGTGTTCTATTCTGTCTCCTTCGAGTGTTAGTAATCCTAACAGCTGACATTTATTACTTACTGAGTACCAGGCACTATGCTTATTAAGTGCTTTAGATGCAACATCTGAGAATGTAAGCTCCACAAAGGCAATAATTTTACCTGTATTGTTCACTGTTGGATCAGTACCTGGCACTTAGAAGTGCATGAATGAATCCTCAAAACAACTGGAGGTACTATTGCTATGTCTGTTTTAACATGAGGAAATGCATGATCAGGGAGGTATCTTGCCCAAGATCATATGAAAAGAAAGTGGCCAGTCCAGGATGTGGATCCCAGAACTCTGGTTCGAGAGCCCCAACTCTGAATCACTGCACTGGTCTGGACTGCTTTCCATAAGAAATGCATGTTCTGACCAATTAGGAGATTCAGGGCAGAAAGCCAGATAGCATTTGGTGTGGTGGCTGTAATCAGCATCTGGACTCTTTGTGATCATGAGTAAAAAACAGAAGAGGATGCTGAAGCCTGCAAAATGAATTTTAGAAAGATATACCAAGGTGTGTTTTTTGTTGTTTTTTAAATGAACAGTTGCTGAAATGCAGCAGTATTTTGTTATTGCTTCCCCATTTAATTAAAGGTTGAAAATTTATTTTTTTCATTTTTTATACACTATTGTTTAGATACCTCCTTCTGCTTTATCTGTTAATTAAAAACACAGGATTAGCATAGAAATGCTATAATCTCAGTGAGTTGACTAAGCATTTATGACTGATTTTCTTGTTCTAACATTTGATTACAATTTTGAATATATTAAGCTGTATTTTATTTTTCGCTTCTAAACCAATTTTGCTACAGTACAGAGAGAACTGCTCAATAATTTTAAATGTGTCAAAAATATTTGGTCCTTCTCTAGTTTAACCTTTTTTGTTTCCCTAGTGCAATTTGGTATTTGCATATACAGTGTGATTATCCTCCAAAAGATATCACAAGAACAACCTTTCTAAAAATTATTTATCCTGCTACTTTATTCACTGTCAGAATTTCCCATCTCTCATTTCACTCACTTTAATTAAGTGATTTTTACCTAAAGTCACATGTCTGTTTCCAGGAATGAAAAAGGAATCCTTCTCATACTGGAATCAGTGAACATGTTGGCTCGAGTTAAAATACCGGAATATCTAGCTGTTTTCTTAGAAAACAAAAATGAGGGATTTGGAGTAAGTGGTCAGAGAACAGAAAAGCTTTGCTTTACGGTTACTGGTGGGAAAGGTGCAGCATGTATAGGATACTGTTCAGGAACTCAGCTCAGTCTAGTAAATAAAATGCACATGCTGGAGACTGAGAAGCAGGGAAAGGAGGAAGCAGGAGTACCTGACAGCTATTTCATGGTTCAGTTACTGCCTTGCCTGTTACGTAGAAATGATAGGAAATCTGGCCTGTACCTCATTCTCTATTATTTCTGACTTTTATTCAAATAACTACGTTAAGTGCATTTCTGGTTCAGAATGTCAAAAGTGATCTTTATATTAAACAAATACAAATGGTTAGGTTACCGTTTTCTCTTAGGGACTATTTGATTACAAAGAACAGAAATTGCTTAAGCGAACTTAACTCTATGTTCTTATAAATTTCCTATTGCTTATCTCACAGAACTCAAAAGACAGCAAGTTCAGCCAGCTTTGGGAGCTGTTGGAATTAGGAACCGCAAAGCAGTCAGGAACCAAGGCAGCATCTCTTTTTCTTTACCCTCAGCGCTCTCTTGCTTTTTCATTATTTCTTCTTGTTATGTTGCTGCTTCATTTCCCTCTGGCTCTGAAGACTACATTCCTCTGCCCCATTTGCAAAGGTCTCTCAAGTGATATTTGAGTCAACATAACCTTCCTGGCCTCACATCTGCAGATAATTAATTAGTCTTTGAGATCTAATATCAAATACTTGGCAGAAAGAATTGATTGGCCCAGCTTACATTAGGTGTCTGCCCTTCCTTTAATCAATAACATGACCAGACAGGGAAGAGTAGGCAGGATCACGGTTACATAGATTTGCAGGAGCTGATTTCTGTGTGTGAGGGGATAATTCTCAGAGGATGGGACATGTACTAAGCAGGCTCCCTAAAAGATGGCCATCACTCATTCATTGAGTACTTCCTATTTGGAAAGCACATTAATTATCTTATTTAGTCCTCATATTTCTGTAACGATGGTGTCTCTATTTTACAGTAGAAAAAATTGAGCCACCAAAGTAAGTAACTTGTCCAATGCCATAGAGCTGGTAAGGGGAAGATCTGAGCCTAGATTGAGTGAATGACAAAACCTATGAAACTTAAGCAAAATATTTAAACTATGTGTTAGATATGTCTCTGCTTTTGTGAATATGATCAACCATGTGGACATCTCTCTTACAAAGTACATCTTAAAACCATGTAATAAATGCTGATTTAGAGAAAGCCTCATTGTAGGGATGAGAGAATTTTTTACAGGTCTTACCTCCATGTTTTCCTGGGGTGATTCATTACCACACAGTTGCATGTGGTAGGACTGGCTGACTTTTTGCAGCAGGTGGTCCATGCAGTCTCCTTAAATCCCAGCTCACATCATATCCATACAATAGGCGGGAGATCAAGCCCAGAACCATGGAGTTGGGTAACCGTTCGTTAAATTCCGGTTCCCAAGTAAACCTGAGTTATGCTTGCGTAGCTAGCTTTTTCTAGTCTTGGTCAAAGAGAAATTCTGGCCTCTGAGGACTCCATCAGAACATGGTTGACACAGAGGCAGGCTTACTCTTCTTGCTTGCAAATTGTTTCCTGCTCTCTGGTGACCAAGGCAGGATCAGAGCCACCAGCAAATGGAACTAGAGAAATCAAACCTGAGCCATTTACTAGGTATTGACTCACCTCACTAATTTTGAGAATCGCTAGGGGTTTTTTGCCCAGTTATTATCTTAAAATATTATTTTTATTTTATGAAATACAGAAGCACAATGAGAAGCCCTTTACATTCCTATATTTCCCTTTTCAGGTATCTCAATGCCAATCAGACTGTCTCCCTCTGCATTTGCCAACTATAGTAGCCTGGAAGGCTAGCATTTGCAGCGCTGTTTAACAGCTTCAGCATAGTGGTTAAGATCACAGATTTGGCACTGGAATGCTCTGTGTTTGAATCCTGGCTCTGCTACACATCAGCTGTGTGACATTGGACCTCTGCCTCCACCTTGACATTTCCTATTACCTTTACCCTGTTTATTGTTTTATCAGTTCTTATCATGACCTGGTATTTATTTTACTTACATCTACATATGCATGTATGTGTGTATAAGTATATGTATGGCAGTGGTACATACAGACTTTCCCTCTACCCTTCTAGGTTCTCTCAGCTAAGACCCTCCTGTAATGAAAGACAGATTAATTGGAGAAAAATAGAAGTTTAATTGCAAGTATACCTCCTGTATACATGGGAGATACCCAGGAAAACAGAGTAACTCCCCCAAATGACCCAAGCCACTATCTTAAATATCATTTTCAGCTAAAGACTGGTATTGGGGTAGTGGGAGGCCAGTTACAGGAGGTTACTAGGAAAACCACAGTGAACAAGGGTAAGGTTGTTATGCAGATCGGTCCAGTATCTCCTCCATTGATTAGAGTTGCTAGAGATGTAGTCATTCCCCTCTTCCTGGTACAGAGAGGGAGACATCCTTACAAATGGAGATCTCCCTTATAAGTATAAATGTCTCTTACTAAAGGGTTAGTCTTCAGAGCTTCTTCAGTGTCTGCTCAAATAATCAGCTCAAACCAATTCCTAACCCTAAGAGGCATATTTTGAGGTGGCAAATTCTGCTCCCTTTCAGTGGTGAATCAACAAACTCTGCCCTTAAAAGCTTATAGAAGTGACAGAAAGCAGGTAATAAATGAATTTTAAAAATAGTAAGCAAGTTATTATTAAATATTCCACGTAGTGGTAAATGTTATAGAGAGGTATAATATAGGATTAAAGGGAATGAGAAGGTGGCAGCAGGCACTGTTTTATAAAGGGTGTGAGAGGAGACCCAAAAGAGATAAAGGAGTGAGGGCTGTGTATATCAGTGAAAAGAACATTCCTAGCTGTGGATGTGGCAGGTACTGAGATAGGTGCATGCCAGATGTGTCCAAAGAAGGCCAACAAGGGAGACAGGAAATGAGGTTAGATGGTTATTGGATGGCCAGATCAGGAAGATCTTGTAAGTCACTTTGCTTTTAGTCTGCACCAGATGGGGGCCCTTGAGGACAGACTTGATCTGCCCCAGGTTTTAGAGTAGTTGGAATTCTTTAAAAAATATACTGGCAAGGAGCAAGTGCAGAAACAAGATGAGCAGGTAAAGAGCTATTGCAGTGATGTAAATGAGAGATTATGGGAGCTGGACCAGGATGGTAGTGGTGGAGACCACTAGAAGTGGCCAGTTCTGGGTGTATGTTGCAGATAGGGCCATCAGGATTTGCTACTATGTTAGATCTCCTACGTAAGCAAAAAGAGTGAAAGATGACTTCACATTCTCAGAGACTTTCAACAGTCTTCTGGTATTGTTTTCCTCATAAATTCAGGTAGCTCTAAGATACTCTCCAATGTTTTATATTTTCCGGAATTCTAATAATTCTAACATGACTCCTTCAAACTGTAATGAGCCAAAAGCATAACACGTAGCTTTCTTTTTACTGGGAGCCTCCGAAATGCCAAGAAACATGCTAATGATGGTGACAAATCCAACAGCGGACCGAGCGCCCCTCCCACTGGCAGTCAGGCTTTCCCTCACTAATGCCGTCATTCTTGTAATGGAAGAAAATACAAGCAAGTGACCTCAAGATCTTATCTGCAGGTTTTTGCACTTAAATTAGACATGTTTTCCAAATAAGTTATAGATCTTTAAGAAGGCTACCTTGCACATAGTATCCTAGGTCACAGACCCACTGATTTTAAAGAGATAAGTAAAATAATGCATGCCAAATTATGCATAAGTAAAATTATATATGCATTATTTATACAGGGTCGTATTTTTCCCCAGGATCTCTGGTTTTATGATTTGTAGATGAAAATTATTATTTGCCTAACCTAATAACTCAGTAATGTTGCTGGTTAATAATGCCAGTGATTCATGTCTGATTCTCGGAGAATGTGATCTGTAGAACTAAAGTGCCACATAAGAGACGATGTCATTCACTTGCTGTTTTGTTTAATACTCAAAAGGCCATTTTCTTCTAATGTAAGGATTTGGACTGTGAGATAAAATGACTTCTATTTTGATAAACATTAAATTTTTATAAAATAGCTTAGAAACAGTAGTTAATGGTCTGGTACACTTAATTATACTCCTTATGAATAGGTATTTTTATTATAGAAAAGAAACCACTTGATGCTTTTGTGTTCTCCATTTGACCTTTTAATGCTGAACATTTTTAGTGCACAGTTTGATTTGCTTTTGGGGGTAAGGAAATAGTGCAAATTTTCTGTGAACATTTTTCATTGAGTACTTTTTATAGTAAGGATGTGATAAATATCTGATGTATGAATGAATGAGTAAATGGATAAATTAATGAGTAAATGAAATAGATCTCTTATCTGCTATCCAGAGTTCTAGTTGGATGCCATTAGATGACTACTAGGAAAGTAATCCTAAATTGCTTCACCCTTAAATATTAATTGTGTATTTTCATTTTTCACTGGTTCATTTCTTTATGTAGCATAAATGAAGAGGTAATTATGTCTAATGCAGACCAGTATGCGGTATACAAACAGACCAAAACTCCTTTTCTGTCACAGGTTAAAATGAAGGTTTTAGGATGCTTAGAGCATTTTTTGAATCATGTGAATGTGATCATTCCAGAGTTTTAGTGAGACAATATCAGTTCTGTTCTCAGAATACTGTCATCCTCCAAGAGTCACAGAAGGTGAATACTACCGTGTTTCAATCCATTTTTCATCTAACAGTAGTTACTTGTTATATTGACCCTGTTCTATTACAGGCAGTGATCAGGGCTTAAGAAAGTGGCAGTAATTTATAACATGCTGAAAAGTATTAATTTTTAACATGTACTTTGAAATAATTGGCAGTAAATATCAGATGTGTTATTATGCATTAAAGTGCTTGGCAGGCACATACTTCATTTAGCCTCTTTCTCCCTCACCTGCCCTCTGTCCATTCATCACGTGAATAACGAGAGAATGTGAATGGATGGCTAGAAAAGTGCCGGGGTACTTAGTTCCTTACCACTTCAGAAACTTTAATTCCCAGTGAGTAATATGTCTCCCTTCATTTTTAAAATTCCCATTATGCCTCTTTAAAGTTAGGCTTCTATTTACTTACATAAATTAGTGAAGGAATAAAATTAAAATAATTATATTTGCTGTTTGAGATCTTTTAAAACCCAAGGCAGGACTTAACCATATGTCATTCATACAAGAAACTGTTTAGAAGTGGGATATGACCCCATGATGAGGCCATGGAAGGCATCTCTGAAGAAGTGACTCTTGAACTGAAAGTTAAGAGGTAACCAAGGAAAGATGGAAGAGAGGAGAGCAAACAGTCAACAGGGAAAGAGAGTGGCTTGGAGGTGGGAAGGAGAATGGGCTTCCAGGACAGTGAAAGACAATCATATTATGGCTAGGTTAAATACCAACTTAAGATGCAACCAGAGAGGTGGCAGGGACCAGACCCTGTGAGGTGGGCCCGGAGCAGGAGTTGCTGCTAACCGTGAGAGTAATGGAAGCCACTATAGGGTTTTGCTTAGGAGAGATCAGATTTATGTTTCATGCAGGTTATGCTGGCTGGAGGGAAGAGTAGAGACAGGGAAGGGAAGCTTTCAGGGAAAGTCATTACCAAGACACCTTCCATGCTTCTGACTTGTGCAGCTAGATCATGGGTTGTTATACTCAGGAAATACTGAAAAGGAGCATGGTTTTTTGGCTTGTTTAGTTTTGGGTTTTTGAGGGGAGAAATTGTGGGTGAAATTTATTCTGAGGCATGTTGAATCTGAAGTGCCTATAAGATATCTGTGAAGCTATTGAATAGGTAGGTGAGTATTTAGACCTAGAACTCAAGGGAAAAGTCTGATGTGGAGATAACAATGTGGAAGTGATGAAAGCAAAATGAATACATAAATGGATAAGTGAATCAGTGAAACTGAATTAATCAGGAATCAATGAAAAATATTTGAGGATAAAAGAGCAAGGAAGAATATATTTGATTTTTAACTCTACATATAAATATTTTAAAAACTATCAGCTTATTTTGCCTCTAGATTTTTTTAAATGAGAAGGCAATTTAAATATTACTTCTAACTTTTGTTGGTAGTATCCAGTATTTGTCATTTCTAGTACCATTAACGTAGTTTGACACTAAAATAACTCTAAAATAAGGTTTACTTATTTGCTTACTCAAGAATTCACTCTTACTTGCTTCCTTTAAAATTAAAAAAAAATTTATTTCAGCCTTGATAACTTTGTAGCCCCACAAATAACAATGACAAGTAAAAAATGAAAGAGGAAAATGTATTTTCATTGTACTCAGAAATGTTCCTAATTCTGTGCAAATAAATTACCAGTTGAAAAAAGAAATTTATAAAAGCACCATATAGAAAGAAACCTGTTTCCTTTGGAAAGTTTTCTTCTCTGGGAAGAAAACGAGGAAAGTAACTGATCTTGCTTCTTGGAGGTCTTGCTGTCTGGCCAGTAGACCTCATTTTGTAACATCTGAAATAAGATAGCAATGAAATCTGTGAGCTCGGAATACAGATTTGTGCTATTCTCCAGTGACTGGGCTTTAACGATGGCAACAATGAAAGTGTCTCTTACTGTTTTTTTCACATCTCAAGGCATGTATGTTAGTTTACATAAAATAAGACATTTCCCTAGTTTTTCTATGATTTAAAAAAATAAATTTCAAGACAAAAATAATCATCTTTCTAAAAAAGTATATTATATCCAGATTTTCTCCCCTCTGTCAAGAGAGGATTAACAATGCCTCCTTCACAATCAGTGGCTCTAAGCTTAAATTAAGAGATAGGAAAGCCTTTGAGAAAACTAAATGGCAATTCACATTAAACAGTGTTAAATTACTGTCCAAGTATAGACGATGAGGGAGTTGCTCACCAAGGCATATTAGAAGATGAAAGAAAACAAAGATGGATGAAGAAATAAATAGGTTAAAGTTGCCAGTTAAAAAGGTTTGACTGGGGTAAAAGCAGGTGGTAATCATTATTCTGTGTTTAGAATGTGGTCTCTGTGTAGCTGCTGCAAAGGACGACAGTGTCAGCTATTGTGGTCGGAGGTAGAATTTACTATTGGCGGCCAGTGCTGGGCTTTTCCTGGGCTACGGCTCCAGACCACGTACTGAAAGAGATCGCTCTGTGTATACCTTTTCTCTTATTTTCCTATTTCCATTTTCAAGGCTTTATTTATGTAGAAGAAAAACACAAAAACATTGAAAAAGTTTTACCTAATGTGTTTGTTAGTTTTCCTTCCTTTATATGCAAGAGAGGAATTAGCTTTTCCCTCATCATCTTTATGAATCCCCTATTCGTGCTGAATTGCAACCATTTCATGAAATATTGGAGTGTTGCTTGAACAGAATGTCTAATGCAGAAGAGCCACTGCAGTTTTCAGCAGTGTGTGTTCTGCCTGTTTTTCACAATGCTGTTTGCACCCTGCTGGGGAGCGTAGACAGCCAGTTTTCTGATCTGACATGTGAGAGATACTGCCTCCTCGCCATAGCATGAAGCCTTTCACATTTTCATAGATGTCTGCACCCTCTTGATTCATCTCATCTGCCTGTCTTTCCTGATCCCTCTGCCTATCCAAGTGTCTTTCCCAATGCAAGAAAATATGGTCATGGTCTAGAATCACCTCAGTTTTGAGAAGAGATAAGGGTAGATTTGCATCACTGCTGAATCTAAAAGCAGCCTGGTGACACCGGGATACAATGCTTATCTTCCAGGAGCACTGTTAACAGTGCAGTTAGTAGCATGAGGGGCTTGTTACATTGCTGCTGGAGGGATGGGTGGTTACCCCCTGCCTGAGCTTGATCTGCTCTTGGATCTGCTGCCTGTGTACCTATGACTTGGATCTGTCAGGGGTCCTCATTTATGCAGGAGGAAGGGATCCAGGAAAGGTGTGAATTTCATTTATCTTTTTTCTCATTTTTTAAAACTTTCCAAGAAGCAAGGGTAACAGGATATTTCAGAAACCTTTTTATATTACAGGATGAAAAGGTGTGAGAACCACTGCTTTCAAACTGTACGTTAAAGGAGATCTCTTTTTACTTGTTGTTGGAGCAACAGAAATCTACTTAAATTTTTCATTTGAAGCTCATCTGTTGGAGTTACTGTTCCTCTGAAGTTGTTCAAATATTGTTGCTTTATAAACACATACACAGCAAAAGCTGTGACTCTCTTGAGGGATGAAACTGTATTTTATTCACCTTAAGGCCATATTCCCATTGGTGGCAAAGTGCCGGGCATATATAGTACACCTGAGTAAGGCATACATTAAAGAATCAAATGTAGATTAAATTGTTGAGGAATCTTAAATTTTTGCAGCACAAAATATACTTGATTTTTATAAATACTCTTGGATGATGATACTTGGTAGGAAAAAAGGAAATTTCCCTAATTTATTCCAAAAAGCATAATGTACTCAACATGTTATGCCAAATTATTTAATATGCAAGAGAAAAACCATGGGAAATAGGTAACAGATGAAACAAGAAATCAAAAGAGAAAAATATATAATCAGAGTCATAAGAGTGGCATTTCTAAGACAGTATTGCCCTTACATGTGGTAATGATGGTTCATGCTGAAGGACATTCTTAGAAATGAAAGTCTTTGTGCACACAGTGAGCAGTTTGTAGGCAGTGATGGGCGTTCATTTCCCTGCGCACTGCATTGATGCTCCTCCCTTGAAGATACAAGGACTTGCCATGGGGTTGATTCCATAAGGCGAGCCTTTTGTAACTTACCATGAATACAGATGGTGAGCTTGGCATACCCAGGACTGGGTTTAATATCACTCATTTCTTTTAAGGTTCCTAGTAGCTACCAGTTATTCATTTTTCTTCTGTCATTTTCGGATTGTGCAATACTAGAGATGTTTGGATACAGAAGTAAACTGTATTAAAGTGATATTCTGTGAATGGAACTGTCATCCTCATTTTTGATACGTTAATATCAAATCTCATTGCATATAAAGTTATCTACAATTGTACAGGGTTTTAACTTGGAACTTCTGAGGATAATAGAAAGGGTTAGACAAACATGCATGAATCCTTGCTCTAGAACTTTTTCTTTAGGGCCAGACAGTGAATATTTTAGGCTCTCCAGGTCATATGGTCTCCAACACAACTACTCAACTCTGCCATTGTAATTCAAAAGAAGCTATAGAAAATAGGTAAACAAAACAGCCTGTGTTGCAATAAAACTTATTTGCAAATACGAGCAGCCAACAAGATTTGGCCCCGGGGCCATGTTTTGCTGACCCATGCATTAGAATAACTAAAAATATTTAAAAGAGGGTTACATCCCTCTTAGCCTTTCTACCTCTTATTTTACTTTGAGACCAGGCTCAAATCCCCTCCACCAGCTTCCGCTCCTTCTTGTCTCTTCTCTCTGTTACCTGTTCCGTATCTTCTCTTCCAAAATGAATGGAATGTCTTGTTTCTCCAGCTACATTGTTAGCCATTTGGTTATTTCCTTCCTTCCTTCCTGACCCCTTCCCTTCCCTACTCTTTCTACCCCCTCACTTCTTACTAGATGAGCCAGTAGATAATTTGTTGCTAAAACTGAGTTCAACTCTTAACTATCATTATAAGAGATACTATGAAAGTAATTAATTAGTATCTTTTAATTTCTCAGGCCCTAGCATAGTCACCATTCAGTGCTTATTTTTGCTAATGAAGATCTTAAATCTTTTTCTAACATTTTTAAAGAAAGTTTTGAAGGCTAGGGAGACCAGTTAGGCAAAATATTACATAGTAGTAGAGATGGAAAAGAGGTGGGAAATTAAACAGTTATAATTTATTGAAAGGAGTCATTTATCTCAGACTTAGATTGAATCCAGATGTTTTCCAAGTATCAAACTATTAACCAGCCTAGGCAGTTCAATGGAAAAAGGCTTATTACATGGGCATAGCAAAGTGGCATAGCGACAAAGTGTCTCTACATCCAGGAGTTTTGTGTGATTTATAATAATGGTTTTCTTATCTGCAGGTTATGTTCACTGTAAGATTATGAAAACAGGCCAAGTTATTTTTAAATATCTCTGTAGGTAAGCTTCTGTTAGTTCTCCACCAGACAGATTTTATGGGTTTTTTCCACCAGAAAAACTCCTCTTTTCCTTTGGGAGGATTAGAATTTTCAGCTTCCATTGACTTGTGGTTTGTGGTATTTTTTATTCTTAAATTTTGTAGTTAGGAGCTTTTTCTTTATAACTCAAAATTATAAAAATATACCATATAAAAAATGACTATAAATTCTTCCCTTTTCTTCCTACTCCTCCTCCTCCTTTTCTCAAGCCACGTTGGCCCACCCTGTGCAAAGTGTACTCTGTCAGTTTTGCGAGAGAATTTTAAAATGAGTAAGAAGTTCCCTTCCAAGGGGTTTTCATATAAAAGAAAAATGTAAGACACATGAGTACAACCGGAGTATCACATGGAAAATGATGAGCTACAAAAGAAGTCAAATAAAGTAGTATGAATTAGGAAAACTTTTCTTTCATTAGGTCAGATAAGTGAGCAGGAGACAGTGTGTGAGAGTTAGAAGTGTCAGACGAATGGTACTGGTGTCCTGAAGAGGTCGCTACACTTCCAAAAATGTTTAACCTAAGCTGGAGAGATGGAAACCTGTGAAATACAATTTTTACCAGTTTTCTTTGCTGATAGATGTTGATAAACAATGTAATATTGCTGATTCTAGATACCAGTTATAATGGAATTGTTTTAGCTTTAGCCCTGGTAAAAGTTTTGACTGCTCCTGTTACTTCATAGATTTTCTCTTTTCTCTTTGTAAGGAGAATGCTGTTAGATGATAAAAAAACAAAACAACACTGTCAACACATTGCTTTATTTCTGTCTGCAAGTATAATTTGACCATGTCTTTGTTATGTAAAATGTTAAGAAATTTATCACTCTTCCAGTTCTAAAGCATACCTGATGAATTAAATCAAATCGAAACCAATTTCTTTGTCTGAAATGTTGCAATTTTGCCTCATTCTGAGAAACAAATGGATATTCACATTCTTCTTGTGGTGATGTCCTTGATTATAGGCTGCCACCACATTTCAAGATAATTGTTACTGACACAGTACACATACAACATTTGCATTGTGTTTTGCCTTTAGGATGCCAGTCTTCGTAAGTAAAGACAAACACATAGTTTGAGTGAAGACAAATGGCATTTTAAGCATAATACTCTTTCCCACTTTTTCCTCTTATATGAAAGAAAATTATTCAGCAGTTCAAAATACGGACTTAAGTGGAACGAATAATGAAAAAATACATCTATATGTGATCACGCTTTTTAAAATGTCAGAACAGAAGATGAATGGAATTTTGAGGCTGACGTTAAAAGATTTAGCTACTTTCTGTCAATATACATGTCAGAGCTCTTGGGTGAGACCCTGTTGTGAGACGGCTTGCCTAGGCTTTCAGGTTTCCATTTCGTCCATCCTATGGGATTTTACCTTTATTTTAAGGGACTTTGTTGACAGTACTGGTTCTTTCTCGGGTGTAGTATGCTTACACCATTAAGCTCATAATGTTACAATTTCAGAGAAGTCTCTTCCCCTCCAGGATAGCATTCTAGAATGGTAAAGGTCATCCATTAAATGTTGAGCTCATTTTTCTATACATGGATGAGATCACTGTATGAAATTCTATGGGTCAGAAGTGTCACTGACTACAACATAATTTGAATCCTGTATGCCTTACAGTTCATGTTTGTGCCAAATAAAGAAATACCAAGTTCTTATAAATCATATGGGCATTCTTATATACTAAGGTAGGGGTAAATGTAAGTTTATCATTTTGTGAATTTTAAGTACCAATGGTGGTAAACCTTATGCAAAATGAGGTACCTGAGGACTTCCAGATGCCTGAATTTTTGGTGATAATTAGCTGTATATTATTCTGACATCCTCCCTCTATAGTGAAATTTGATGACAGCTCTGCCTCCCAGCAAGGGGCTTTGCATAAAGTGGTGGTCTACCAATGTTAATTGACTAAATGATAATCTGATAATGTAAATTAAATTTATTTAAAAATGGTGAACTATACAAATACGTAATGTTGTAATATTCATTGTATAGGATCAGCCCTCAAAGCTATCTTGTTGAAATAAAAATAGAGAATCAAAGTATTAGTTACTCCTTGTGGAGTGTATATACCTAAGTGTAGCGGACATAGTTCTTATACCCCTGAGAAACATGCTTTAACTATTTTCTCCTTGTTTTCTTTACTTAGTAACATTGCATTCACATTTGCTTCTAAAATCAGAAGCTGAGTAATCATTTTATAGGTAGAGATTGAAGTTTTCCACGATCAGTGACTGCTAGGAAAAAGGTTAATTCACATTTTCATCATTGCTTCTTTTAGCTAAAGAGCATTTTAACCTCTCTGTCATCTCAGAATGTCTGTCAGTGTCTCTACATGAACAGTGATACTGTCCAGAAACCTTTCAGAGGAACAGAAAACTAGGTACTTGGCAGTTTCCTTTATCCTTCTTATAATAACGAATTTGAAAGCTTTGAGAAACAAAATGCAGAGGAAAATTATTAGCCATACTTTTCCATTCAGTGGCTTGTACAAAGACCCAATAGTTCATATGGAGTATGAACACTTTGTGCACTGGTGAAATGGAAGAAGTTTTTCATTAAATGCCTGTGTAAATTCCTAAAAATCACTGTGTGGATTCTCTTCCTTTACTCTGTATTCAGAAAGGCATCAGTTGTCCTTAGAAACGTAACACCTGTCAGCTGTAAGATTTGCTCTGTGTTTTCATAGAAGAAAGACATTTTTGTTAGTGGTTTTCTTTACTGCCTTCCTTGATGGACTGCAGCCTTCAATTGAGATCTCAAAACTGTGACTCTGAGCCAATTACTTAACCTCTTGTGGGAGAAAATCATTTAATAGGAAGAGAATATAAGATCAGAAATGTGAGTCCTCCCTTTAAGACAAGTTGACTACTACTCAGCAAGGAAAGTCTTAAAGCAATTTTTTTTTTTCCAGTAAACTTACTCTTCTCAAGATCCTAGCACCTCAGGGGATAAATATTTAGAAGTATTGGCTGTACTTTCCTCTTAAATACATTAGAACTGTATACATAATATAGTGGATTCAAATGATTTGTAAACCATTGTTTGGATAATTATATAACCATAAAGTAACTGTCATTGTGAAAATTGTGATTTAAACATCTTATAAGTTTATATAAATGATTTTAGGTAAATAAGTTTGCTAAGTTTTTCTCAGAGGTGCATTATATTCAAGGACTGTAAAAACATCTATAGTTCAGTTTACTCTCTCCTTCTGTGGTCAGATTTTTTTAAATAACATGATTTTAGTCCACCTCTCCATCAATTCATACGTAAATCTGTACAATTAGGATGATAATGGTACTTAGGAGTTTTGGTGAGTTTGTGTTTGGCACAGCGCCTAGAATATTCTAATCACTCCATCAGTGTGAGCTGCTAGTAGTAGTAGAACTGTTTCTGAAATGTTAAAGTAGCAGACAGGAAGAACTGAATTTTTAATCTCTTTGTGTGCTTCGTCTAAAAACTTGATACCCCCAGGGGTTTTATATTATAAATCATCTCGTGGAAGACTTGGTTACTTGAGACGTAGGAGTTTTAGGGTAACAGCATTCATGCATTAGCCATAGTATCCTTGTTCCTAAATTGGAAATTCTTTTTAGGCATCACCTGATGCCTCCAGGACTCCTTGTTCTTCTGACTTTTCATAAAGGATGAAACAGTGACGGCTGGGACTGCTACATCCAGGGATGGCTCATTCATTTCTAAGTGCTCAGAACCTCATATCTGTGGCTATTTTTTCTTTCCCAATGCAGCCAGTAATTGGCTCAGTTCCAGAAACCATAGTTTCAGTCTGAGAGACTCCCTGACCTTTATTGAATTTTCTGTGGATAACTACAGCTATGTGCTTGGAAATAATTGCTGCTGTTACCTTTAAAACGCAGAAAAATACCTCTTAAACATCCTCTGTGTGATCTTGGATAGCTCCTCAAGCCCAAAGGGCCCTTCTTCTCCTCTCCCTCGCAGCCAGTCCTCTAGTCATCTGAGCTGCATCTTAGGTGTGTCCTGAGATAGGGGCGCTACAGGTTCCCACGCTAGCTACCTCTTAAAGCAGTCTAGCCTCCTTCCCCTCGGATGGGCTGGAGCCACAGGAGCAATACTCCCTTGCTTTGATCTGCTGTTTATTTATCTTATCCATTATATGTGGAGCTACTGCATAGAAGGTGCTTGGAAAAAAGACATTGAGATCTTGATTTCAGAACTGAGCCCTTCAGAACCCAAACATGGGCCAGGAAAATTTTGTAAGTCAAAGTGATCAGATAATATTCATTTTCAGTAAGGGGATTGATTAATGAATAAGAATTCAATGCCTGCAGCATTTCTCACAGCTCTGAACTGACAGCGAATAGAGACAAACCTCCTCACACCTGATCTCTGCTTTCAGCCATTTCGCAGACACTTAGTGCAACATTTATTTTGTGCAAAGCATTGCACTAGGTACTGGCTGTATCACTCTTTGTAATTATATAGCTTATAATCATTTAGGGAAGGTAGATAAAAAGGTAAACACATAATTAGATACTCTCCAGTTGTGATAAAAGCTGTGATGGAAGCAAACAGGATACAATGATGAGAATAAATTGTATGGAAGTGGGAAGGGAAAATCTACTTTCTTAGGGGATCAGGAAAGACGTCTGAGAATTCTACATTTTGATGAGAACTGAAGGAGTTAGTAATGTGAAGACTGGGGGGAACAGACTCCCAGGCTATATTTGAAAGGTCACTAGGGGGTCCATCAGCCAGCAGAAAAGATGGCTGTCTTTTCTGTTGCACACATTCTGTCTTACCCTTGCACATACTTCCAATACACAGACGCCTATTACTAACCACTGCATTCTTAACTGGGAAAATTGTGAGATTATTTTTTTACAATGTTTTAAATATTTATTGGAATTTATTGTATATATTTCCATCTAATCATGACTTACCTTTCAGTATATTCTCTTATGGGAAACAAGAAATCTTTGTCACACATCTGTATTGAATGCCAACACAAAATTCGAAATAGAGATCATTTTAAGGTTATCTGCCTTTGAGAATTATCTCTGCTAGTATTTCATTGTAACACCTAATGAAGAGTTGTATATACATTGTGTGTTTGTCATACCTAAAATAATAATAAATCATTAAGTAATAAATGTAAATATTTAGTAATAATATTACTAAATACTATTAATAATAAATTGTTGACTTCTTAATCCATATAAACCATGCTTCAACTTTTTTTTACAATTTTTTAAAGACTGCTATTTAAGATGGATATTCCTAATTAGCTGTATTAGAAGTCATAAAAAGTGAAAATATCCTTCATGTTTTTATGTTCAAACTTAATTTTTATATTTCACTAGGGGCTCAGAATCAGCCAGTATTTTCAGAAGTAGGCCCCTGAAATCAATACATATGTTCTCTAAATAACAATTATTATCTATAATAGCATAAAAATGCTAATTTATGTTCTTGGTAACTTTTTTCTCCTCCTCTCATTTTCAACATTTGATCTTTACCTATAGTAAACAGAAACTAATAAATGTCATGTTAGAGTCATTCATTATTCATTGAATAACAAGTCCCTCCTGTGTACAGGGAACTATGCTACAGGCCAGAGGTGCAGACAGATACTGAAAGAATTCATGTGTGATACCAAGCTATTGGTTTTTTTCTTGAGTATAGTGAATATATTTTAGTATTAGGTGACTGTAAAACAAGCAGATTGTTCATGTATTCATTGTTGCTATAAATTTTTGATCACTTTATAACTTGTATGTCACTGTATTATGAAGGGTCATTGCCAGCAGGAAGAAGTAGCAGTTCTTATACAGACTAGGCATTTTATCTTTTTTTTCCAGTATTGCTTCACCCATGTTTGGTTTCAACTTTTCCCAGTTTTATTGAAAGCTGTAAATCAGAGATTTTATGTCTCTGATTTAGCATTTAAATTGATGTGTGAAATATAAAAGTGGCCTAGCCAGCTGCAGGGCAGCAGTGTTGAAGGTTCAGTTTATTCTAGCATGGACAAAAAACATAGATTTCCTCAGCCTCTCCTTCTCTATCCAGTTATTGATTACACAGATCTTTGTCATACCTTTGTGAAAGATACAAGTTTTTCATGGAGAAATACATAAAACTGTTTCTTAATAATGAAATAGTTTTCAAGTTCCTAGAACCTCAAGGTACATTTTTTTTTACACGTAATCCTGAATTTTGGCATATTGTGAATATCTGTGACCACTTTGAGTTGTCAGTTTTGTGTGCACAAACCAGGTCTTCATCTTAATAAGGCATTCACACTTTTAGTATCAGTATATGATTTTAGACTGTTGTCTAAAGCCTCATTAATGATTTGATATTTCTAATTCATGTTTGGGAGTTACTTAATGAAAAGCAGGAAAAATGCTGTAAGGATAGTTTGTCATCATTTGGGTGTTTGCTGTTGTATAATATACACTTCATCATGTGTTTTATCTCTAATGTAGCAATGCAGAGTGAGGATTAAAAGTATTATGATGCCCACATTAATATTCAACAATATCCATAGGTTAACCAAGTACAGAGTTCTAAAGTATGTGGGTGGCAATATACTTAAAATAATAAATTCACATATTATGCAAATAAAAATGGATTGTAATTTTTATTTTACTATCTGGAGCATGCATTTACTATACCACCTATTCAAATGCAAATGTAGTTTTGGTCTGGAAACTTTATAAAATGATTCTAAAGTATATATAGAAAGATAGATATGCCAAAATAATGAAGAAAACACTGTAAAAGGAAAAAAATATGATGACCTTTACCATTTGTGTGTTAAAACATTTTATAAAGTATAGTAATTAAAACAGTAATGTGTGGGCATAAATACATACAAAAATATTGGTGAAAATAGAATAGAATGTCAAGAAAAAGACTTAAGATAAATCTTTAGAATATGGTAAAAGTATTATTATAAATTAGTAGGAAAACATTTATTTTAATAAACGGTGCTGGAACAATTAGCTAACAATTAGGGGTAGGACTGGAATAAGGGCAGAGGAATAAAGTTACTCATACTTAATTTTATTACAAAACGAAGATATCTTTCCCCACATAAATAATGTTACAGATAATACTAATGAGTACTTTTCGTCTGTCAGTAATAATATGTCAGCCATCAAATGCCAATATGGTGTTAGTTAAGAGCACAAAATAATCTATATGTGTTTTCTGATGTGCTTTTAGCTAATAGTTTTATGTTAGGTAGAGGCATAGTCGAGGCATGTTAGCATCATGCATACTGCTTGTTAGAACAGTCAGATATGTAAATTAAAACAGCTTTGCTGTCAGACCCGTTTCAAATCCTGGCTTTGCTGCTACTCCAGCGTCTCCAAACCTCATCTGTATGTTACCTAGCTCATAAAGTAGTTGCAAGGATTACATAGAAAAAAAAAGTCTAAAGTACTTGACCACTTATTGCATAAATATATAATAATCAATTGCTATTATAATTATCACTAACATTATTGTTATGTTTTCTTTGAGGAATCAACCAAACATGCTGTTATCAGTATTGGAAACCAAATTCTGGTTATTTTCAGAAACTTAAAAATGACCAAAACCTGAAAATAAAACCAAAATGTGCAACTGGTAGTAAACCAAATGCCAAATTTGGAGTATGCACTGTGACTTCCTAACCTTCCCCTATAGGAAAGATGCAACAAGTTAAGGAAATTCCTGAAAGGGGGACAACTAAAATAAGTACACAGATAAATTACTACCTCACAAAGGCATTCATTTATTCATTCATTCAGTCTATTAAGTACTTTATTATATGCCACACACTATTCTATGAGCTTGGGATATGTCAGAGAACAAAACAGAAATGGCCACCTTACAATCTTTTCAGTGAAATTCATACTGTTAGCCTTTATAACCCCAACAGACTCTTCTGTGAAGCCAAGATGGGAAAACAGCAGGCTCGTAACAGGTAGAGCCAGGGAAAGGAGGTCATTTTTTGAACTATCTCAAGACAGAAGACCATCAGGCCAAAATCCAATGCCCATTATCTGAGGAGACTGGTGTCCTGAAGTCCAGTTCAGGCTGACATTGACATCCAAGTGGCCTGTGGGTCTGTGAGGAATGGCCAGGCTGGGGGGAATACAGTAAGAGGTGGAGAGGGGACAGGCTATACTAATTTTTTTTCTTTATTATATATATGTATATATTTTTATTGAAGTATAGTCAGTTTACAATGTTGTGTCAATTTCTGGTGTATAACACAGTGTTTCAGTCATACATACACATACATATATTTGTTTTCATATTCTTTTTCATAATAGTTTACTACAAGATGTTGAATATAGTTCCCTGTGCTATACAGTATGAACTTGTTTATCTATTCTATATGTATCAATTAGTATCTGCAAATCTCTAACTCCTAATTTATCCCCTCCCACTCCCCTCCCTCCCTGGTAACCACACGTTTGTTCTCTATGTCTTGAGAGTCTCTTTCTGTTTTGCAAATAAGTTAGTCTTTTTTTTTTTTTTTAAGATTCCACGTATAAGTGATATCATATGGTATTTTTCCTTCTCTTTTGGCTTACTTAGAATGACAGTCTCCAGGTCCATCCATGTTGCTGCAAATGGCATTTTATTCTTTTTTATGGCTGAATAGTAGTCCATGGTATAAATATACCACAACTTCTTTATCCAGTCATCTCTTGATGAACATTTAGGTTGTTTCCATGTCTTGGCTATTGTAAATAGTGCTGCTATGAACATTGGGGTGTATATATCTTTTTGAATTAAGGTTTCCTCTGGATATATCAGGCTATACTAATTGAAAAAGAACAGTGACAACTTAAAATATGGTCCAGATGGCAGGTCCTGGGGGAAGGGGACTGTCAGGTCATCAGAGCCACAGTTGATGGGAGCCAAGGGTAGACTCCAGGCTCCTCTCAGTAGGCAACTGAAATAAAAAACAAACCAAGAATAGAGACTGACTCTGTGGTGGTTGACAGAAGGGCTGGGGGCAGACAGAATGGGGTGTTGTGTGGAGGGAAGCCTGTTGTTTACTAGTCAGAGCATGTTTACACCTACATAATTTCTACGATGATTTTTTTCTAACATGTATAAGTCATTGCATAAAATGTTTACAGCAATTAAGTTGTAAGTCTTTCCTAATGAAAATTTTGAATTTTATTGGAAAGAAAATACCTGTGTTTTGGGAGGAAGGGTTGTCCGTCTTAATAAAGTATGTATTGTAAATTGATGAGTTTGGAATTAACTGTAAGTGAGAAGTAAGTTAATAACTTCCTGGCCTTCACTTTAAAGAGTGCTCCTCTCAGAAGAGAAAGGCACTATGAAAATACAGAAACAATGTTAGAAAATTTGATGATATGACTCAGAGACAAATAGAAAAGTTCTGCCTTTACTATTAAAATTCATCCTGCAGCAACAGCAGCAGCAAAAACAAAGTAGTAGCCCAGATTATTACTCGCTATTTAAAGAACTACTTATTCCTAAATATTGATAAATAATAATAGTTTGGTGACTGGCTATTTTACTAGAAAACTTCACAAAGAATAGTGAACACCACATTTTAAAATATTTGTTTATAGATTTAAGTTGCAAAAATTTTATCTGATACTGTATAATTATCAAGATTTTAAAGGCACTTACTAATATATCTGAGATAAAAAGAAGGCCCATGTTACCTTCATTTGACTATGTGAAAAATTGAAGCAAGACCTTCAAGAAAACATGATGTAGTCGCTAGCTTCTCCATTTGTCCAATGATTGTTCCCTAGATCCAGATTAATAGACCCAAACTACATTCCATATATTTCCCATCAGAGAACTAGTTTCTCTTTAGTGTCTGTTTTCAGCACTCTCTTCAGGGCTATGAACAAAATTTAGAATAAAAGATTGCATCAAATGTAGCTCATAATCATTCTTAAAAATGTGTTTCAACTCCGATATTTGTTCTTAAAAACTAGTGTTTTAATCACAGATGTTATTTTTACCTCTGATTAATAATTGGGCCCTTAATTAATACTGATAGCAAAAAGATTTGTCTAAGACATCAGGAATAATTTTCTCTCTTCCTAAATTGTTATGATAAATAAATAATTTTTCTATTTTTAAGGAAGTGTACCAGCCCATGAGTACCTCATTTCTCTCATTTAAAAGACAAAATAATGTCTCTTACATTTTATTTTCCTGTGAAACTGAAACATGGAAAAGTATATAAGTATCAAAAATACTCCATTGAGCTGGTATAATAATAAAACCTCAAATACTTAAAGAAAAAGTCCATACTGTGTAGTCCATACTGCAGTCGTTTAAAAACTAAACATAGAACGGTGACATATCCCAGACAATTGGTTGTACAGTTTTATTTTTAAAAAATGAGGATAGCCATGTTCCAAGAAAAAATCAATTGAATTTATTTTACAGTATTTATCAAAATTAAGTAGATGAAATAGAAATGTAACATCAAGAGGAGAAGTTTTTACAATCTTGATGTTTTTCTTCTGTTATTTATTAAAAATGATTGTAAATAGTATGCTGATACAGGTAGACTTCTCCCTCCAGCTGTTGAGGGGCCTGTCCCAAACAAGTAACTCAAATTAGATTTTGTTCTTAAAAATTTCAGAGTTGGCTCCTACATAGATTTAGCTTTGATAATTAAACCAGACAGTGACTATTGATGCTTCTGTTAGAAGCAGTTTAGCCAGAAACTCAGCTCAGCAGTCAAGCCCTGAGAAGGACATACGGTCTCTGTTGTGGAAGAGCTTGAAGGAGGAAGAGAATAGAAATGTCAGTGAAACCAGTGCAGTCGCACTATAAAGGTGTGTTCCTAGAAACAAGATTAATATACAGGAAGAATGATGCACCCTGTCCGAGGACACCAAAAACAGCTTCCTAGGGGACATGGCTCAGGAATCTTGTCCTGATATCCAAGTGGGGGGGTCACCCTTTAAACAGCAAAGGTTTCTTTCTCTCATTAGACTGTGAACTGCCTCAGGGGGGAGACCATGGATAGTTTCTTTACCAACTATTTCTTCAGAGCCTGGGATAATAGTCACTGCTCAAGAAGGCATTGCTGAATGAATCATGTGAAGAGAGGAAAGGGCATAGCAGGCAGAAAAGTAATCATCTACATTAGATGTTCAGGAGACCATAAACTGTGGGTGCCCTTTGAGCAAGTCAAGACAGGTGGGAGAATGGTTAGAGGCCAAGCTGGAGGGATAGTAATAGTGACAGTTAATACGTAGTGCTGGAGTACCACAGATTATTTTAAGTACCTTATGTATATTAATTCATTTAATTCTTACAAAAAACCTCATGTGCCATTATTATTCCTCCATTTTTATAGATGAGGAAACTGAGGTACAGTGAAGGTAAGTAATCTTCCCAAGATCATGTAGCTGATTTTCAATGCAGATCACTCTTAATAGTGTTGAGCTTTTTGTATTTAGTTGAAACATACCTAGTTGCCATTTGCCATTTTTAAACATGAAAATGGTTAATCATCAGTAATTACAATAAGTATCAGTACTGTCATACAGATGAGTTTGGATATTATAGCCATAGATGGAGTACTGGAAGGGCTTTAAGCAAGGGAAACAAAATGAGATTTATTTAGGCAGTGAACTATAGACTTCTGACTCACCATACACCTATAGGTAGGACACGACAGAAGTATTCTCCAAAATTGTCCAGGACCCTCCCACTCCAGGCCTGGCTTATTCCCATTTCTTTGTAAATTGACCTGACTCGTCACCGTTTGGCCTCACACCTTTGGCCTTCACTGTTCCATGGACTTTGGCTGACACCTTGCTGTTTCTGATGGCTTTTGCCACTGCAAGATGGAGTTCTAATAACCAACCCTCAAATGTAAAAACGTAAGTGAAGAAACTCTCTGTAAACGTTTACACAACCACGCTTCCTTCTTCTTGGCTTGAGCCATCCCAGATCCACCCATGAAGCATATTGATATTAGACTGGATAAGAGGTAACTTGAAACATAAGAGATGAAAAAAAGAGTACATATATAAAAAGTGTTTTCACCCGTTCTTTTCTGGTTTTGTGTTTTGGAAATGTCGCCAAGTGCGAATAGCACATACATACCACGTACACAGGCATTTTGGAATGTTCTCACGAGTAGTCTCTACTCTGTACTCTCTTGAAAGACAGTCTTGAAAACAATGATAGAAATTACATTTATTGAGATAGTTATAGCTTACAAATTACTTTCAAAAGCAGATTCTCATTTGATGCTCTTAGAAACCAAGAGTAGTAATTATCACCATTTTAGAGGTGAAAGAACAGAGGTTTAATGAGGATACATGTGCTTTCAGAGCTTCCATCTAGGCTTCCTACCCTTCAAATCCATCCTTTTTTCCCACTACAATGCAAAATCTATCCACATTTATAAATTTAATAAGTCAAAATAGTATTTTATTAATAGTGGATGATAGTGGAAACACATGGGTCTCTAGTCCATGCTTTAACTTAGTTACGTCTGCTGTATTTGTACAAACCAAATAACCTCTCAACTCTGTGATTATTACTAGGGTGACCTATGGTATTTCTGTGGTCATAAAAGTAATTTTGATATTGTCCATATGAAGCAAAGAAGCCTTATTCTAATGTAACAGTCAGGTAACACAGGCTGTGAAACTTGTCTGTACAATCTAATGCTGTAGCTTCAGTTTTCCAAAGTCTCTTAGTTTCTTTGGGAGGAAGTATTTTTTAATTGCGTCTTAATCAGTTTATAAAAGCCACTGTTATAATTACCTGGCCTTTTCAGTTGGGACCTTACTAGGCTCTGTAAGAGAAGGGGGAGATGGATAAGGAAGCCTCCAGCCTAGAGCAAGTCATGAGGGCTTCAAAGCTTTACTCATGACTTCCAGAAGAAGAAAATGGGAAGGAACAGGAGTTGCTTTGTCGGTGCCTGAGCAGTGCACCCACCAACGTGCCCCTCCCTGAGGGTTTACTAAAGTTGTGTCCTTCTGCCACGTTTGTTCCTGGTCAGCTTTCATGCCAGGCCTCCTCTTCTCTGTTCAAATGTGCCTAAAGCCTCTGCTAAGGCACCAGCCTTGGTCTGGCTTTTAGGAATTTGGGGAAGTGCAAGAGTAGGGCAAGACAGGTTTCCAAATACTAGGAATAGAGCCATGGCAGAACCCATGACAGTGTCCAAGGTAAAATCCAGCTGATAAATCACAAACTGATTTAACAAGACTCCCATCCAGAGGTACTAGAAAGAGAATGAACCAGTGTCTGATGGAAAGGAGCCACGTACAGGGATAGAGAGATCAGTGACAAGGAGGTGGTAAGAGGCTAAGCCTGATGAAAGGCCCATAAGAGATGAGCACTCTTTAGAGCACCCCTGTGGCTTCAGCCCTATGAGGAAGGAAGCAATTAAGGACACCAAAACCGATTCTCAACCCACTCCAGTCTTCAGGGCTTGAAGTTTCTACCAGGCTTGATTCTACTCTTTCCCTTGTGAACTTGGCCAGCATCCATTTAACTTGGGAAGGATAGCCTGTCCTGGTTTCCCCTTGAAGACACGGTAGGCCTACTGTCCAGCCCTAGCTCCTGACTCATGCACTGGTTGGGTCTTCCCAGTTCCCTGCAGTCCAACTCAAGCCAGGACGATTTCTGTCACATTGGAACTGGAGGGACTTCTGCCTAGAGGAGCACAGGAGAGAATGTCACAAATAGGATGCACAGGAAAAGGAGGGTGGGGGAAAAAGGGACAGCTACTCTACCTCTTGGTTTAATAAAAGAGGAAAGTAATTTATCTCCTTAAATTGCCTTTGGGATACTTGTAGGCCTTCAGGAGGTTTCATAATTCTTATTATTTCTTATTAATTATCTTACATGTTTCTTGTAGTGGGCATAATCAAAGACAGTAAAAAGACGTTTGAAGAAAAATTCACTGAGACCTTAATGTTAACTAAAAGACTTAGGCTTAGTGACTCCCCCCAGAACTTCTATTTTTCTTGTTTGAAGCAGTATTGTCACCTCAAAAATTCTTCATTTCTCCAGTTACTCCCCTACTTTTAGTATGCAGTCAGTTGTCCCTGGGCTTCCCTCTGATGTTTCACAGATTGGGAGCGGTGCAGTCACTTACCCTCTCTGAACAGTTAGGAGACAACTATAGTTGTCAAAGAAAGAAAGAAGGGCCTTTTCTATGATGCATGCAATGTGAATGCCAGGGAAAGGTTGAATTCAAGAGCTTTTTCAGAGGTAGAATAATGATAAATTGTTAGTATTGGTAAATTATGGATGTGATAAATGACAGAGTGAAGGAAAGGGAAGAGTCAAAGGAGATTTTGAGAATACACTTCTAACACGGGTAGGGGGCCCATGGCAATCCATGAATCCGTGAGTCCAGGATAGGGAATAAGGATCAGGAGCAGATTCTGGGGAAGGAAAGATCTGACATCTGTTTTGGACTGGCTCAGTTTGAAATACCTGTAGTGTCTCTAAGAAGAGGAATCTTTACAGTCCAGCTGAAATAGTGACTTGGGAGATACAGAACTGGGATCTGTTGATGCCTATGTGATCATTAAAGCCATCAGAGAGAATGAGGTTGCTAAGGAGAGTGAGGAGAAGGGGCCTGGGCTAGAGCAACATTTAAGGAGAAGGAAGAAGAGCCACTGAAAGTGACTCAGAAGGAGCACAGAGGTGCTGAACAGGTCACGGGAGGTACAGGTGAGCCTTGGGTCTTTTCTTTAACATTGTCTATCACTCCCTTCCTGTCTCCCACAGATACCTTCCTGAATCTCTGTCTTGCTACCAATCTTGCAGAGGATTCCCACTCCCACCCTGTACCCCTAAAGGATAGGGCCCATGTCTTGTCTTCTCATTCATCACAACTTAGGGACCTTGCTAACGGAGAGGAAGCTTGTTCCTATTGAACCTTACCAAGGGGGCATCTTTTAGGAAATACAGTTTGACTGTCACTTCATTTGCAGATGTCAAAATGATTTTTATTTCATTTTTTCCCCACTAAGATGTAGATGTTTTCTGGTTAAATCAACATAAAAATTGTAGTAACTCTATGCCCTGGTATGAAAGCAAACCCCCAGTTTTCTTCTGGATAGGATGTGTGGATATGGGAACACACATTTTGCTGACAGGTTCTGAAGCTTAGTATTTTGATAAACTGACCTGGGAATAAGAAGTGATCGAAAACCTTTCCGTTTTACAATGACCGAAGTAAGTATCAGCTAGGAAGATGGGCAGCCACTTAGCTGACAGGATCTACACAGTGCTAGATGAATTGCAGTAAAAAAAAAAAATGGAATCAAAGAGAGAACACTGCTATCAATTACCAGCTGACTGGCGAGTATGTTATTGAATCATATCAGAAATACAGGCCAAAACTTTTTTCTCTGACTCCCCGAAAAAGCTCAAATTGCAGATACTTGTAGTGCCTAGTAAGCAAAGCAGTGCTGCGTTGGGTAATGTGAAATATTATTACAGACAAAGTGCTTACTTTTTTTTCTTTTGCTATTGGCAGAGTAAGCCTATTTTTATTCTGTGCACACGAAAACCATATTCATATTACATAAAAAAGTAATGCATTACTTTAGTGGCTCTTAATAGTGATTCATATAAAGCCTTAAATAGAAAAAAATGGGTTAAAGTAGAGCAGAATTACACCTGTCATAAATTAAAATCACATTTCCTTTTTCGTTATGTTGGATAATTACACAGACACAAATGGAGAAATAGTACAAAACATAGCCTTTCCGAAGCAATATTAAAGGCATCTTGAACCGGCAACTTAGCACACATTAATCATAAGATCGGTCCATTACATGCTCATATTGGCCACATTTTTCAAGTAAATTCCCTGGGAAAGAGTTTGGCTGTCATTTGTAAGATAAGTATCATCAGTGATATTGTTCCTAGCAGCACAGAAAATTTCTTTAAAAACAGTGTTATGAAAGACCTAGGCAACCAGAAAACTGTATCTTTTTAAAATTCTCATCAGAAAGCTATTGATGATTTTTAAGAGAGCAGGAAAGAAAATGACTAAATGCTAAACCTGCTGGAATGACTTCATTGTTTGATGCTGCCCCTTAGGAAAGTCTTGGACTTCAGATGCTTTTTCTTTTAGCACTCCTGCTAGTGACAGAAAAAGATGAAAGCCTTCCGTCTTAGAACTGGAGACATTTAGGAATACGCAGAAAATGCCTTTCATAATCTGTTTCATCTGACAATAGTGTGGAGTATATTTAAATTGCAGTGAATTGGGGAGAAAAAGAATGTTACGTGGTGGAGTAGACATCCTTACGTCCTTATCACTTATGTAAGTGGAGCGCTTCAGAGCAGAGCCTTCTCCACATAAACTATTATTTCCCTTCAACCCTCAAGCAGGGCCATAGTCCACTGAGAAGTCTTCTTGGCCCCATGCTCTGTGCTAGCTCTTCTTCCACACCTCTTGATCATATTATGGCTAGAGAATTGGAAAAGTTTGTAGGAACAAGTAGCTACATACAAACCTCTGTAACATTCAAGTGTCTGACTTAATGGAGGCCCCAGTCGGTCAGCACCTCCAGAGGGCAGAGCAGTGGCCTCTCTTACTTACCTTCTGTACCTCACATGATGAATTCTGTGTGGCACTAGGAAGGACCTTTTTCATGAGTGAAAAAAATTTTAATATTTTTAAAATATAAATTAAACTTCCTTTCTCCCTTTTCCCATAAGCGATGTTAATGATACCCTATTCTATCCTGTTTCATCATGAGTATCTGAAGTATTTATTAGGAATGAGAAAAACTCACAAAAGTTTCAAGTTATAAAATACGGATAAAGGGAGCAATTTTTTCCTCTGCATTGAAGTTTCACTAAACTGAAAAGCCATGGGAGGTACTGCAGATGAACTACAGACATCACCCATGCTCTAGCCATCACCGAGGGCAGAAAAGTTTTGCCTTCTGTATCAGTGAGAACAAGAGAGATTATGTTGCAGTAACAACATGAGAATCTTAGGAACTTAAAACAGCTACATTTATTGCTCACTGCAGTCCATCAAGGGTCAGAAAAGGAGCTCTACTTACAACAGTTGCTTAGGGACACAGGAAGATGGAGGGTCTGTTGCTTCTACGATCACAGAGGCAGGGACTTGCCAAGACATGCACTGGCTCTTAAAGTTCCCTTGTAGACATAACAACCATCCCATCTCAAATTTCACTGACTAAATCAAGTCACATAGCCATACCTGAGTTCAACATGGTGAGGACGTATCATCCTCCTACAGGGAGGGACACCATGCATCTGTGCGCAGTAATGTAGCTACCACACTGGCAATTCTGTCTGCCGTGCTGGTGGAGTGTAGGTTCCTGGACAGTTTCCTTGGTTTATCGTGGGTTTAAAAGCCACCAGCTTAGAAGTCTAGAGACACATCAATTGGGAGAGGCCTTAGACCTCATGATCTATTGTTCTTCCCAGTATGTCTACCAGAGTGTGGATTCCAAAGTACCTTCTTACTAGTTTACAGTGAAATTTCCATGAAAATTATCACCTCCTCCATGGACTTAACATAGTATCTTTGGGCTCAGGGGAAAAAAAGCATTAAAAATAATCTTTGTTGGGAGACTGAAGGTAGGAGAAGGGTACACAAGACTGCTATAAAAACCTGTTTACCTTCCATTATAGACTTAATGGGATTTTTTTTTTTTATTAGGAATTGCTTTTTTACATGAGTTACCAAAATAAGTTGTCAGTGAACCATACTAGAGCATTTGAAAGCTCGATTTTATATGACCCTACCTTCCTTCTCCACTGCTTTTACTATAATAGTTATATGTATGACAAGACTGGTGCATCGTTTGATGGTGAGCCACTGACCAGGTGTGGGAATTATACAGACCAGGACGCTGCAATCTGGGAAGTTTTCATAGAAGAGGTAGAACTTTAGGGACTACAAAATTGTTTTAAATTTTTAAATAACAAGAGCTGTACTTGAGGGAGATAAAAAGAATGGCATGCCTTCATGGAGCATTTATTAAACTGCTATCGAGTGGACTGTGCAAGGTGTCAGGGAGCCAAAGAAGAATGAGAAATGATCTTCTCTTGAAAAGCTGACAGAAGCATACTTAGCATACGGTATAGTTCTGGGGAACTGTGGAGGGAGATTAATTCAAAGGAATCAGAAGTAAATTTAGCTAAGAAAAAACATGAAGACGGACTAGAGAATAGGAAGAAATTAAGCAGCAGACCTCTCAGTGACTAATCTATATATAGATAAATATAATAATAAATGTAGCTTAGGTCGAGCTCCTTTTACACTTCATTGTGGCCTCTTCTGTGAAATCTAGTGTTTTGTATGAAAATATGGGAAGTACAGAGTATTAGAATTGTAGATTGTATTCTGGTAGCCGACACCCAGAGAACCTAAAATTTTCACCTCTTCAATGTCAGGGAGATTGATGGCCAGACAGTGACAAATGGGTCTTTGTTCTTTCGTCCTGTCACTAAAGATGGGCTGTGATTCCTTGATGACAGAATCAGCAACCTTGCATCACTTCTGGTCGCTTACATTTAGACAAGAACCAAGCTACGTTGAGTGATCTGTTCCTGTTTCATTAAGAAGGAGTTCAGGGTCAATGAAAAACGCTAGCAGCTCTGTCATCCCAGTGAGTAGCTCGGACAGTCCAAGTCAGCACTTGCAGCAGTCCTGGGAGCATCAGGAAGAGTTATATCAGGGAACGAGAAACCGCACTGCTTGAGCCAAACCCGCTCCCGGGGCACAAAGGAAAGCGCTTGTTTATGCAATAAAGTGCTTCACTGTAGACACATAAATTTAGTTGTCTTCTTGCCAACCTCAAAGACAGATTGTCTAATCAGTCTTGTGAGTATTGAGTTAAAGAAAGGACAGGGAAAAACATCTGGGGGGCAAACAGAGCCCTAAACTAGGGTCCAGTGTGAATAAAGTTTTCTTAACTTGACGTATTTTTCACCTTTGTACCAGCCTGACTGCAACTTGCACTTCAAAATTTCAGAGGTCTCCTCCTCTGCTCAAATATCACCTCCTCAGAGGCCTTCCTGTAAACCCCATTAAAATAACCTTCACCCCCACTTCCCTTACACTCTATATCCACACCTGTTCTATTTTCCCAATAACACATACAACTGTCAGCAGTTGTATTACTTACCTATTTATTGTCTGTGTGGAACTAATTTGTAAGCTCCCCGAGGAAAGTGATTTGTCCTATTTATTGTTGTATCTCAAAAAATATTTGTTAATTGTCAAAGCCATTACTCACCACAAATGCATGATTTGGGAGACCACATTTTTCCTGGGGAAGGCAGTTCTTATAGCTGAAAGTAGAGAGCTCTCCAGACTTCGAATCCCCTCTTCCCCTGCTGTCTTTTTTTCCTAATACTTTTCCTTCTACCATTTTTTTTTTACTATAATTGTTTTTATAAAAGTAAATCATGTTAAAATATTGACGCTTTTATAAATTGAACATCAAAATAGTTCCTTGTGGTCTCAGAGACTGTGTGGGGGTCCTTGATAAAGAACCCACTTGAAGGGATGAACATTCATCCTGTCCCTGGTGGGGCCTCTGAGCAGCCTTGGGCCCTGGCTTCCTCGGAGATCCGGGTCTTCCCTGCAAAATGAGGAACTCCGTGAATCCTTCCGGGGCCCTCCACTCTGGAGCTTGCTGCTTGTGATTATCTGCATCTCCATGATTTCTTCTCACTCTCATTCACATCCTTAAAAGTGGAAACATCTAAGAAATGGAATTAGTTTGTATGGTTATTTGTTTTAGGGTTTTGTTTTTGGTTTGGTTTGGTTTTCCTACTGCTGAGCTAGACAGAACCATGAAGCTTTTTTAGGACTGAGTCAATTTCTCTTCATTCTTGGAATCACTAAGGGCCAGAGAGCTGCTACAAAGCACCGTTCAGACGTACTAGGGACACAGTGTGTTTCAAGAGCTTACTGCATCCCCAGAGCAAGAAAGGAAGTATAATGAATATGAAAACAAATGTGGATATCTTGTATTCATTCCAATTCCAAATTAAGAAAACTGGAGAATATGAGAATAAACAGGGTATTTAACTTGTAACAATTTCTCTTGAAATCTTCCCTCTATGAGGAAGCTTCAAGTTGTGAACAGGCGAGTAATGCTGCTTGTACTTGTCAAACATCCTTCTCCTGGTTTTTTCAGGGAGCTCAAACAATTTGACTAGGATTATTTCCTCTCTTTATTTTACTTTGTTGATTGAAAACATAACCAAACTTTTGTTGTTATGTTTCTTAAAGACAGGAATATACATTTTTGCTAATAATGTACAGCAAACGCAGCTAT
This sequence comes from Camelus bactrianus, assembly GCF_048773025.1. Lineage (NCBI taxonomy): Eukaryota > Metazoa > Chordata > Mammalia > Artiodactyla > Camelidae > Camelus > Camelus bactrianus. The sequence continues at coordinate 76,512,334 of NC_133541.1, forward strand.
AGAAAGCTTTGCCTAACAGAAGTCAGTTTTTCCCTTAGTTGTAAACTTTCAGACAGCCCCACTGTGCCCATGCACATAAAGTCACTGACCACCCAGTGTGTCCCAAAGAACAAGGTGACCCTCACCAGGACTTGCACAGCCGAAACAGGAAAGCAACTCTCTCCCCACAGAAATACTGTCTTTGAAATACACATGCTAAAAAATAGCAAAAGCGTTCCTTTGTGGAGTTTTACTACAGTGACATAAAAAAGGAAACAGGATGTTTAAAGAAAACTTTTTCACATGATTTTATGAAGTTAAATTTACCTTTAAATTATGTGCTTCAGTGCTTTATGTTTGCTTTACAAATATGTTCTTGCCTGAGTTATAAAGACTTCCTCCCGCCCGTGCTTAAACCACTCATCTGTGTTTTGCAATACTTGGCATCTGCCAGAATCTTTCCAAGGAGGCAGACTGGGGGCATCCTGAGTGCTAGCAATTTCTAACATTCAAAAGCAAAATAATGTTTTTCAGGGAATCTTTACTCAAGTGTGGTAGAATGTTTTCTGAGATTATTCAGAACTGAGATTGGTGGAAGAGAGGCTGTATACACAGAGAATGTTATTAGTGAGACTTTATTATTGTCACATTGATATTGCATTTCTCAGGAAATGTATGCTAGTGTTTCTGCTTGCTCTTTTTAAGGCCTTGAGTAAACAGGCTGACATTGAAGCTATCTGGCTACCTACAAAATAGACCTTACAGTTTATAAAATCTACATTAGTATGTTTAAAAAACCAGTAATCTCCCAGAACTTTATACAAATAACAGAAATAGAGAAACGTCAGTGATACACATCTTGGTATTTAGTTTTTAAGATATGTGCAGATAACAGACCAGGCAAGCAGTAAAAAACCATATGATACAAAGATTCCTCAATAAAATTAAGAGAATTTTTTCAAATATATTTTTATCAGAATTATCTGAATTTGAACAACGAAAGAGGAAGACTGATAGATATTTGCAGCATAAGTATCTTCAGTTTTCAGTACTTTTTGAGTGGTTTTAAATATTTTTAGCCATGAAGTAGAGACTTAGGGCTAGCCCTTTCCCAACTCAGGAACACAAGCAGAGAACTCCAGATCTAATCCAACTGGCAGTAAAGAGATTAAATATTTGTATTCCAAGGTTACTGGCTTGAGTAATATTATTGACTATAATGCTTTCATGGTTACAGCATTTTAATCTATCTACATCTCTTCTTTCATTAGTGTAGTTGTTTTATCTGGCTTGTTTTAAAGTTTCCACATGAAGTAACATTTTCTTGTATGTCAGAATTTCTAAGTTATGATTTTGTGACATTTATCCATGCATTCAATTGGTGTGAAGTACCTATGATTTATAAGACGTGATACACATCCTGTAATTATGTGTGCTTCCAAAAAGACAAAAAGTTCTTCCCAATCCAGTCATAGATGAAGTAACAGCAGAATGAATCACAGAGTTTAAGATACTGCTCCATATGGCAAGCACTGCATTGGCAGGACTTTACCTTACCATGTTGTATGTGTCATTATCTCAGAATTGATGGGTTGGCTTAAAGTGCAATGGAGGTTTAAAAAAAAAAAAAAAGCAGAGCCTTAGGATATTTATCAAAGGAATCAGTAATGTGAAAAAGGAACAATTAAAAGAAAATAGATTTTTAATTTTAAACACCAAGAATAAAATTAAGACATTAAAATGTTGGGAAAATATACAGTATATATGACACATGACAGCTTTTAATCATAGAGACTATTTATAAATCAATAAATAAAAATTAAACAACCCAATGGAAAAATTTGTTAAGGAAATGAAAAGGCAATTGAAAATGAAAAAGGCTATTCACAGGAAAATGATTACACAAATGCCCCCCCATAGGAAAAAATTGAATTTAACATATTTGAAAAGTTGTTAAAATTTCATAGTCATAAAAGGAATGAAAATTAAAAATGAATTATTTTTCTCTTGCATATCAAGAGTGAAAAAGCACGCTATGAATCAGTGTGAATGAGAACATGGAGAAGCAGATGTGCGTATGCCCTTGGTGGGAGTGCAAATCGCACAGCCTCTTTGGGCAGTAATTTTAAAATATGTCTCTAAAGTTATGCAATTTTGCATTTTTACTTTATCCCAGATATTTCACTTCAAAGTATATATTCTGTGAAACTAACTACAGATGTACAAGTAGATATGTGTGACCATGTGTTCACTCCAACATTACTCATGGCAGCTGAAAAAAGGGGGGAAAAATCTGGAAAAATAAACCAAAATGTACAGCAATCAAGTATTAGTTATATAAATCGTTAATACACCCACTAATGGAGCATAAATGCTGACATTATAAATCTTGTAATGCAGAGATTTTTTTTTGCTCACTGATTTCTCTATTTCTTAAAAAAAGTTTTTTTATTGTATAGTCAGTTTACAGTGTGTCAATTTCTGGTGTAGAGCATAATGCTTCAGTCATACATATACATACATATATTTATTTTCATACTCTTTTTCATTATAGGTTACTATATGATACTGAATATAGTTCCTGGTGCTATATAGAAGAAACTTGTATTTTATCTATTTTATATATAGTAGTTAGTGTCTGCAAATCTCAAACTCCCAATTTATCCCTTCCCAATCCCTTCCCAATCCCTTCCCCACCTGGTAACCTTAAGTTTGTTTCCTGTCTGTGAGTCTGTTTCTGTTTTGTAAAGAAGTTCATTTGTGTCTTTTTTTTTTTTTAAGATTCCAAATATGAGTGATATCATGTGGCATTTTTCTTTCTCTTTTTGGAAGTCTCACTCAGGCTTCACTCTCTTAAACCAAAATTTAGTCATTGTTACTCATCATGGGGGACAGAGAGAGATTCTTTTTAGTCTGTTTAGGAATTTAATAAAGTGTGTGCTATATTTTACAAAATTTTTCATTAAAAGTAGTTAAAACTGTTTAAAGGGTTCTCTCAAAGGGTTATTAACCCTTAGTTACTTGGATATTTTCCTTATGTAAAATACTTATGTCCATGGCCAGGCTAGTCAAAATGAGGCTTTGCTGTGTGTATATATTTTCACAAAAAGAGTCACCTGCAACATGCTCTGATAGTTGCAGTGTGCAAGATAGGCTTGGAGATGCTGAGAATTAGAAACATTATAAAATAAGGATCTTATACAGACTTGCATATTAACTTGTAAATAAATAATATTATTTAGGGGAGTAAAATATTGCCAAACTATATCTGCTTTACTCCTTGCAATCAATTTCCACCTCATCAAGTTCGATCAGAATCTTAGGTCAAAATGGTTACTCAGGTCACTTTCATTTTTTAGGTTATATTAAAAACATGAAGAAATGCAAAACCAGGTTATAAAAATTGTGGCATCTTTTACTGTCAGTCTTAGCAGACTGTCTCTGTGATCGTCTGTGTGACCTCATTTAGAGATGATGAGAAAAGTCAAATAGAGGCCTCCTAAATGGAGGGTCTCACAGATGACTGTCCTGCTCTTCTCCCTCACCACCACTCCAAAGAGCAAACAGGATTTGAAGCTGTTTGCTTGTAATGGGGATCGGAGGAGGAAGAGATAGAGGAGAGTCAGACCCTCTGAGTGCCCACAGTCTTATCCCTTAGACTGAGCATCTAAGACCAGAAGGTCCTTGGGGTTGCGTGACCTGCCCAGCTGGCACCTCACTTCCTCTCACTCACCGATGCCATCCTCCAACCCCACCTTTCCCAGGGCACCTCTCTCGTGCCCTGTTGCCTTTAAATATACCTTCTATACCCACCTGACCTTTTTCTTTCAGATTCCAGGTAGAAATCCCTTAGCAAGCCCTGTTTCTGTACCAAGTCTGGGCTTCTTACCCATCTTATAACCCTAGCATAGCACTTACCACGCTAAATTGTGATTGTTAAGCTATCTGTCTCACCAGTAGGCTTTAATGACAATGCTCCAGAATATAAAGTACCGCCTTTGGTTATCTAGGACGTAGGAAACCAGCAAACAAATTCATAGAATAGCATGGAAGTCAGGTAGCTGGTTCTCAAGAGAGGAAATAAAGCAGTAAATTATCCCTTTTCATGTCTCAGAATAAAAAATAGGAGCCAATGTATCTTTGAAGTGATAGTTGTTGTTTTAATTCCTATCATTAGCATTTTCCTGGCATATAAATCTACTGAGAAGTTACTAAAAATGAAGTTTCATGTGTCTTTGCTCTTTTATTATTATTAGAACACTCTGTGATGTATTTGTGAAATTTTAAATGTTAGACCCTGAAGTAGAGCCCATTGCAAATTTCTCTTACTTAACTCTGAGTCATCCTAACAGAATACATTATGATTATAACTAAATGATTTTAAGATGATCAGAATGACATTTTGTAAAATTGCTCTTATATTGGAAGTAAGTGATGGGCTTTATAAAATAATGAATTATAGACAAGTATTTGGAAGAACTTGTATCTTTGACTGTTTCTTTTTCCCTTTGAAAATGGAAAAATGGTCTAAAATGGCCCTGCTGAACAGAAAATTGTTATAACTCATTGAATGATGCTTTCCTGCTGTGCTATACTTTTTTGATGGAAGTTTCAAAAAATTCCTAAAGAACATTTTCTATATTTGTTTTCTCTATTTTTGAGTGTTAGGGGTAATAATTTTTTCCACAAACCACTTCGAGACACAAGAACTAGACTCGTAAGTTTAAATTCAGTCAAATTGGATTGGTGGCAAGACTACCAACTTCAAATTTAAAATTAGGTTTTCCATTTTATATATAATATACTGAATTATCACTTTAAAGACCATTACCAAGAAACGTGCTTTTAATAAGAAGAAAAATGCAGAGATTGCTAAATCTATAAGCTGGTGCAAAAGCTACAGGCACACATTTGCCCAGGGTAAAAGATGGAAAACGTGCAGTTAGAAAACATGCCCAGGGTATGTAATTTCTGTCTTGCTTTTCCTCGTGGGGCATATTTTCCATCATTGATGTATTAGGGCATTTGCTATAGCAGAAATTAGTGGAGAAGTTGATCCCAGGAGAGATTGCTCCAGCAAAGAAACTTTTAGAAATAGGTGGTTGTTATTACTTTGACAACTGTCATCTTCTGGAAGATAAGTCACAATGGCTATGATCAAGTTATAATCTGACATCAGCTCAAAACATATTTCATATTTCTGATGTCTTAGAGACAGTGCAAAGGATATGTTTACAGACATTCAAACAGATTTTCCAAGCCTCATCCCAAATTAATTTATAAAATCATAAAACAAATAATTGCATTATTTTTAGCTCCTTAAAAAAATGTGCCATCACTGAGTTACAGTTTACTGTGGTACCTCCTGCTCTTAGGGAGGATTAATACAAGAATTGTCAGTTTGCACAGCATTTCTAAAACTTTGGGGCAACATAGTTAAATATAGTCAAGATCATTTATTCTAAGAGAGAAACACTATTTCTACATGAGCTTAGTTCCAGGAAGAATTTGCATGTATGGATGATTTTGTATGTCACATGAGGAAATACAGCTATGTAACCTCACCTATTTCTTATTCTGCCTTAGCTGCCAAAGTGTAGAATCAGAATCAATGTCTGAATATGATTTAGATGGTCTAGATTTTTTTTTTTTTAATCCCAAATCTGTGTTTTAACGTTCCAGACATCGTCAACATAGTTGCATAGTTTGTGCCCGATGCTAGGGAGTGAATGGGAACTGTAGCCTGCAATCCACTTGCCCACCCAGAGAGGGCACCCTTTTTAATTTTCACAAAAGAATCAAAAGGGTAAAGGTACTCCCTCTACTGTAAGCTCATTAGAATTAGGCAGGGATAAATCATTAATAAATATAAATATCAGTGTTAGGACTCATACAGCCCTCTGGGAAAAGGACTGAATTATAATTACTATCAGAAAAAGATTGTTTGTCTCTGATTTATGTGTATAAAATATATATAAGTATAAAATACATAAAATGTAATAATTCAGATACATATTGAATTCCAAGTATCTGCAACAGATATTTGGTCATTATACCTCTCCACTACAGGTGTCAGGTCTGTCTATATCATTTATGAACCTTTACCAGAAATATGAAAACTGAAGGAACTGGAAAAAACCTTCAAAGATGGTACTGTGTTTTTCTTGCGCTAGAGGGTATCATGTTAAATGCAAGATGATCTTTACAGTATATAAGGTGAAAGTCTTGATGAATTGATTCTGTGTTCCAATTTACTGGGTAAGATAAATAATTCAAAGACAGAAGCAGGGAAGAAATACTCCTACAGCAATAGTTGATGAATTTAAAAGATCTTCAGTTGGCAAGAAGGGCAGGGTTTTGTTATTAATAGAATTTCAGGGCAGAAATACAGTGAAACATCAAACATGTCATTCTTGAGTATCACTTGAGCAACTGAGTGGTTGTTGGTACCATCCTTTGTTAAGGGAGGACAGAAGGACTGACTAGGGTCATGAGCGATTTTAGGTTTTCTGTGGAGTAGTAAAATGGAGGTGTCCAGAGGCATGCAGGTAAGCTCTGGAATAAAAGAGGGCTCCAGGGTAGAGATAAAGAGGTGGGAGTCATGAGGATATAGATGATAATTAGAGATGCAGCAGTGTGTGAAATCATCCAGAGAGAGCCTGTAGACTGAAAAGAAAAGCATTTGGGACCAAACCTTGGGGAACATGGATGTTGAAGGATTTCGTGGGCAGGAGAGATTAAGAGGGTGTATAGCTGCAGGGAATCTGGTGTCTGAGAAGGTAAAGGGACAGTTTCAGGGAGGCAGTGATGTCCAGTGCTACTGCAGGTCAAGGACAGGAAGGCCTCTGGGTGTGCTTAGCAAGTAGCCACAAGGAGGCCAGGGCATGTTCAGTGAAGCGGCAGAGGTGAAACCAAGTTATCATGGGCCAAGAAAGGAGGTGAAGTCGCAGACAGAGAGGAGAGAAATGAGGTGAAATGTGAAGGAGGTTGCATGGGGTCAAGGGCAAGATATGTTCAGATGCTAATGGAAAGAATCAGAGAGGAGGAGGCAGAACAGACTTGCTAATAAGTAAACTACACTAAACGGAGACCTAGTCTTATTTCTCATAGGCCTTTTAACCCAGAAATACAGTAATTTTTGAAAACTGCTCAGTTATGTAGATTTCACACTGGTTACGTTGTTTTGAAGCTGACTATAGCCTCTTACTGTCTCCACAAGCCAGCCAAGCCTGTGCACTTACTATTTTTCAGGGAATCGAAAATATATCCACAATTAGATTGAATCAGGTCTTTATTATCTTCTGAGAGACACTGTTGTATTCTAAAATCTGCTGGCAGTTCAGGGTCACACAGGTTTTCTTAGTGACTCTTTCTATGAAAGCACTTTAAAATGCAATTTACTGCTGTGATCAGCAACAGGGGAAGGCTGGAAAATTTCCACTGTTCTAAATTCCATTCCCCTTGATCTGTCGTGCCTGGATATAGTTGTTGTTTTTTTTAATAATTTATCTTCTTGTTGGACTTTTTGCTGGCATGTCCACTGCTAGTGGTTTTATTTGATCCCTGCCAATGAGTTCTGATACTCTTTTTCTGACATTGAGCATTTTAAGCAGTTTCCTAATGAGTCTACTTCTGTGCTCCAGGGCTGTTAACTTTGATAGATTTCCTATTATGAGAATAAGCTCCAAAAATAATTGACTTGGTTTCCTTAGTGATTCCCCATTTTTGTGGAATTTCATTATTTCTAAAATTTTGGATTTTCATTTGTCTACCCAGAACTTCCCTAGTTTAAATTTAGCTTCCCAGTTTAAGTAAGATCGGCATGTTGGGGACTTGAGAACTTGGGAATGTTCACGCATTTATTCAGCAAACATGTATGGAGAACTACGCCGTGGCATATACCTGAGTGTGGAGGTGCCAGGCTCTCATCACAGGCTCTGCACAGAACTGACATTTAAGACAGTCAGACAAGTAAATCTGTGATTACCATTCAGTGAGGTACACGCCAAGCTGTGCTGTGATGCACAATCGGGGAAGAGGTTCTAAAGGTAACTGTGCTTGGGTTAGATTTTGAAGAACGAGTAGGATTTAGCTAGATAAAGATAGGAGGGAAGATCTGAGTTAGAAGAGAAAAAAAGTGTTTTAAAATATAGTTTGTATTTTATATAAAGAACCTGGGAGTCTGTGAAATAGATGAATTGGAAAGAATGATGGCAGGGAGAATGCTTCACTTAAGAACACCCATCTCCTCCTAGAAGTATGGTCTCTATTTTCTCTTTCAATCTGCCACCTACTTTTCTGTCAATATATATTTTTTAATCTTTTGTTGTTGTTGTTGGAAGGGAGGTAATTAGGTCTATGTATGTATGTATTTATTTAGTTTTAATGGAGGTACTGGGATTGAACCCAGGACCTTGTGCATGCCAGGCATATGCTCTGCCACTGAGCTGTACCCTCTCAGCTCTGTCCATGACACTTCTCTTCAGAACTCTTCAGTGGCTCAACACTGCCTTCTGATGACATTCAGCATCTAAAACTAGTCTTCCTGGGCTTCGGACCTCCTGATCACCCTCAAAAACCCAAGTCCTCGCTGTTCCCTGAACCCACTACACTTTCCTGTTTCCTTATCTTTGCTTAGGTTGTACCTCCTGCTTTGAATGATCTTCTTTCCTTTTCCCTCCCTTCCCTTTCATATCTTACCTAGTTAAAAGCCTGCTTCTCCTAAAAAGCTAAAATTTGTTGAAAAATGATATATCCATATCATGGAAGTCATTAAAAATAATCTTGTCATTAAAATAATTTTTAAGTCATAAAAAATGATTGTGTGGGATGAATATTAAGACAAGATTATTTAACGTGTTAATAGGCAAAGTAGGCTACAATACCGAATGTTTAGTTTACTCACATTTTTAGGAAATGGACCTGCAGGGGACTTTAGACGTATTGAACATGGCATGAATAGTCACTGTCTCTGGCTAGTTGGTAACGGCTGCTCTTTCTCCCCTTTTTAGCCTACTCTGTATTTTCAGGTTTTTTCCTAACAGTGAACATGTGGTTTTTCAGTAGGAAACAAAATGATAGCTGGTATTTTCAACTTTTTAAATAGTTTAAAAAACTCTTACTTTTCCTTCAAGGGGCTCAACTCATTATTTCCATCTTAAGATTCTTCTGCCATCCACCAATCAGAAATAATCTTTTACCTTGTCTCTAATACCATTGCCTGTTTTTTGTCTTCTTATATAATACCACACCTTGTATATTAATTATGTGCTACAATTCCCACAGTATCCAACTGGTGCTATAAACAGAGATCACTATTTGTTGAGTGAATGAATGAATGTATGCTAATGGGAATTCAAACACAGTTCATTTTTTTTAAAGAACATAAAATCTTACTAGGGAGGCAGTACATGCAGTCAAGAAAAACATAAAATAGAAATTCATAAGATAATAGGATAATAATTGTCAAGAACCATATAATTAATGTGGAATGTGGGGTATGGTCAGTGGTGAAGCTGTTTTATAAACAGTGTCAAAAGAATCCTGTTTCTTAAAAGGAGATTCAGGGATTATAGCTGAGATGGACAGGTACCTTTAAAAGAAAGCACTTTTATTTGGAAACATACTTCAGTGACATTTGAAGGTCAAATTATGAATGCAGAGTCACGGACTAAAGTCAGTGAATATAGTTCCAGCCCTCCCTCCTCAAGCCTTTCATACTAGCTCTGGACAAAAATAGAATGTGGCTGCAATAATCTACAGAGCAGATCATCCCCACTGATAACAGGCCATTGACTAGTTTTAATTTACCTGCCTATTGAAATTCTGTTTTCCTAGTGATCATTATGACAGTGACAAAGAAAGGAGTGCATCTTTTTCCTTTTTTTGGTCCCAATTTGAATCTTGTGAAAGCATCTGCCAGGAGGGAAGAAAATGAACCCAAGACATCTTTCTGTCTCAAATCAAATACTTTGTGATAAATTGGAATGCTATTCATGCTTGCTATTTTCTGATATAATACACTAAGAAATAAGGCATCCCAGATAGATTTCTCCCTCTAAAATTAAGAGGTAGCCTGTGGAGCTATACAGGTGTCTCTCAGGGATTCAGTCATAAACCAGACTCAGTAATACTGACTGTTTTTCTTCAGTCTACGTGGGAAGAAGCAGTAATGAATCAAATGACAGGGATAAGAAGTTCATGAGGCATCCTGTCCACCAGGAAGCTTTGCTGCCTCCAAATGTACAGCTGGTTCAGTCAGTTTTCTCTCCTCTCCTTTCTGTACTGGTAGCCTCACAACTTTCCTTGAAGGAATGTTACAGACATAATTACAAATATTCTTTGTAAGTGCTTCATGAGAAGAAAAATCCTATTATGGAAGCTTCCAGTCGTAACTTGTTTTGCAAAATACTAGCCCATCATAGAAAGTTCCTGCCTTACTTCAGGTATTCATATCTAGAGCTGTTAAATTTCAGTTCCCAGTACTAAGTAAATCAATTCATCAAAATCCTGGTTCAAGCTACCTCTTTCCCTTTTGTTTTCATTTCTATTGCCTTTAATTTTAATTTGTCTCATTTTAAAATGAAGAGTAGACATCGCTTGGTAGCATCGCATGTGCTTTCCTGAGTCTCTTTTTGTGAGCAGAATGTCACCTGTCTGCATCATAGATACAGGAAGAGATGGACCTTGGGGACCATACCAATTCTGTGACTCAATAAAAACACACTGAGAATTTTTCTATCTAGTAGCTTCTGAATTTAAGCTAAATATAGATCTCAATACTTTAACTTTCTCAGGAATCTGATAGACTGATGGGTGCAGCATGTGGGAATTTGGAGGGAAATCAACACCTTGATGTATTATTTTATTTTTTCCCACTCTGACCATAATTACCTTTTTCAGATTCTCTCTCTTCAGGGTACACTAAAAGCTTTGGAGAAAGTGTCATATATAAACACAAGTGCAGAGAACACGAGCAAAGTAAATGTGAAAAGATAAAAAATTGCTTTTGGGGAGGGCATAGCTCAGTGGTAGAGTGCAGTGCTTAGTATGCACAAGGTCCTAGGTTCAAACCCCAGTACCTCCATTAAAAATAAAAATAAAAATAAAAATAATAATAATAATAATAATAATAATAATAATAATAATAATAATAATAATAAATAAACTGAATTAACCCCCCCACCAAAAAAACATTGCTTAATATAAAGTGTGACACTGATGTGGTAAATGTATTCTATTTCCAGCTTCATTGTTTATAAAACGTTCATTATTTGTGTAATTAGCCTTTTCTAATACTTTCTAGGAAGCTTTTGTAATTAAAACTTAAAAACTTTTAAATTCTGAGGCCATGAAAATTTTGAAAGAATTTATTAAATTTTTTAGTGGTCTAAAAATAGGTACTTTTCCAGGAACGCCTTGCTCTCAACTCCTTCTTGTACTGTTAATATCTTTAAAATACTAATAAAAATATATATAAATAGGAGTTGTATAACATTTAACAATATAACAATGTCTTAAGTTATGGGTTCTAGTTTTTAGTTTATTTATTAACAATTTGGCATTATAAGCGTTTAAAGGAAAATTAAGGGAAATCATTTGGGTATTGATTCAAACACCTTTTTATGGCATAATACCCTTAAAATAAAGTAATACAAAGATAGTTTATTGAATTTTCACTTGACTGTTTTATAAAAAAATAAAAGAGGTCACAATAGAAAATACAAGTGCCATAAAGACCAGTAGCTGTTCAGCATAAGAAAAAGCCGTTTTAGAGCCATACACTCCCCTCCAAGCCTAACTCCTTCACTAACAAATACTGGCCACAAGGGGTGCTGATCCTGTGAAAATGACTGAACAGAAATCTTGCCAAGATGGTACAGAAAGCAGAAAATTTATCCTCAGAAGCACTTTCACATATTAAAGATAGGCAGTATTTTAATACAGTTGTTTGTTCAGTTTAACTTAAAAAGTAAATTATTTGACTACGTGGTCCCTAAAATATTTTGAAATCCCAGGTGACGAAATCCCATAGTAACATGCTACCCCAAGCCCTCTAGTAATAATAACACACACCATTAACTTTGTCATGATGAAATATATTTATAAGAATCTTAAGGTGCCTTACATATTTTTAATTATCTTCAGTGTGATAAACTTTAAATACAAGAAAATGCACCAATTTTAAGGGTACGGTTGGATGAGTTTTACCCCATGTGCACAGTCATGTCACCAGCACTACACCCCATCACCGCAGAAAGCTCCCTGTACCACTTCATAGTCTGTCCCCTTCTCCCACCCCTGGCCCTGGGAACCGCTAATCTGTTTCTGTTCCTATAGTTGAGCCTCTTCTAAAATTTCAGTTACATGGAACCATTCAGTATATACTAGTGTTCTGTTCCTGCTATTTTCTCTAAAAACGTAATGCCTTTGAGATCCATCCACGTTGTTGCATATAGTTTTTGCCTTTTAAATTCTGAGTAGTATCCCATTTTATACTACAGTTTATTTTTCCAATCACCAGTTTGAGGGACATATGGATTATTTCTATTTGGGGACTATTATAAACAAAGTTGCTATGAATACTCATAGATAAGTCTTTGTCTGAATATATATATTCTTTTCTTGGATAAACATCTAGAAGTTGGATGGCTGGGTTGCATGGAAAAAATTATGTTTAACTTTGTAAGAAACTACCAGTTGTAGTCCAAATTCTGTTCCATCTTGCATGTCCACCACTGTGTATGAGAGTGGCATTTTCTTCCCACATTGAGTAACACTTGTTACTGTTAGTCTTTTTCCCCAGTTTTTCTGATGGGAGTGTAGTGCTCTCTCATTATGGGCTTAATTGTTATTTTATTTTCCAAATGACTAATGATATTGAGCTTCTTTTTATGTGCTTATTTGACATCCTTATGTCTTCTTTTGTGCACTGTCTCTTCAAATCTCTTGCCCTTTTTTCTTTTTTTTCGATTAGGCTTTTGTCTTGTTCTTGAGTTGTAAGCATTTGTTACTTTTTTTTTTTTTGGATTCAAGTCCTTTATCAGATAAAAATTTTACAATTTTTTTCTCTCAAACTGTGGCATGTCCTTTCCTTGTTTTTCTTTCCAAAGAAGTTTCTGTTTTGAATGAAATCCAGTTCATCAATTTCCCTTTTTATGAATCATGCTTTTGGTAGCATATTTAAGAACTCCCTTGTAACCAAGGTTCCAAAGATTTTCTCCTGTGTTTTTCTTTCTAGAAGTTTTATAGCTTAGCTCTTGCTTTCAGGTTTAAGACCTGCACCGCGCCTGCCTCTTGTCCGCACTGACTTGAGGCTCTGTCACTCTTCCCATTTGGTCTTTACTTCTTTATCTGTCCGTATCTGGCTTTGCACAACTTCTGATCAGACTATATCCTGTTGCCTTTTCTGGGGACCCCCAGTTCCAGTCCTGTCCCCTTTCTTCCTGGAGGTCAAAATACATTGGAAATCCCCTTTTAATTGTCTGCCTTTCCCTTTTTCTTTTCAGTAACATTTCTAAGAATATTTCCTTAGGTGTCCTGTACACACCTATTTCATGCCATCCTTTAGAAAAAATGTCAGTTGTTTGTTTTTTTTGTTTTTTTTGTTTTTTTTTTTTTTGGCCTGGTGAAATCTGTGGAAGTTCAGACATGTGTAGGGCTCAAAACAACCCTTTTAAATTTTTCAACAACAAATATTTAAAGTCAGCTAGAACTTAGCGCAAAGTTCAGAAAATTCCACTGTGTTAATGTGACAGCAGTCAGCTATTTAGTCAACCCTCTGTGTAAGGAGAAGATTGAGAGGTTTTTCCCCTAGGTGGTGTCTGATGTAGTTTCCATGTCTGGATCGTTGCCCTAGCAAATATGTAATAATTTACCAAGGCTCTCTTCAAACTGGAAGCGTTTCTGAGCATCCTTCCCCTGTCTACTTCCTCTTCTGCCCATCATGCCATCTGTAGACCTCGACTCTCTCCTGTAAGATCGCATGTTACTACCACTGGATAAACTTCCTAAGGACAGAACCTGATCTTTTTTTAAAGCTGCACAGTACGGTGCTTGCTACATATTTGGTGCCCAGGAAATGTCTGCTGACTCAATGATCTGACCCTTTCTTTAACATTGCCAGAAAAGACGTGCTATCGAGTCCCTATATGCTAAAATATTAAAAATTCCTATGGACAGAAGTTCTGCTATGTCATCTGCTAAATAATTTAGACCAACTTTCTCCAGTACTGTCTTATTTTTCTTAATGACATTATCAACTAAAATGTGTAGTTATACATTGACTGTCACTCTCTTGTACATTCTTGACAGTTTATTAAAGCCAATAGATGCTTTTGAGTTTTTAAGTAATGATCCTTTGAGTTGAGGCTTTATCTCTCTGACACATATCCTTTGGAACAGGAAGACTTCTTTCTCATAAATCATCTTCTTGAACCATTATTAGTTCAGCATGAGTGGAATTCTTTGTTATTGTTGGAGAGAACTTTGGTAAGGCAAATTTTACAGAAAAAAATTTTGAATGTTGGTATAAAAATAAGCATGTTCTCTTCCACTACAACCAGAAAAAAAGGACATTACTTTTAGTACATTGAATTCAATTTTAAAGAAAAGACTCATTTTTAAACATTACTACTACTTAGTATATTCTTTGATAATCTGACATAAATATGATCCAAAATATGATAAAAGAAAAAACCTTCATAGAATAGTTTGGGTACCTGATGATTTTAGACAATAACTTCATTGTTTAGCACATGGCAATGATGAGATTTGTGTGCCTGTTCTATAGCTAACATAATGGATTATAGAAGCATTCAGAAAATAAAACCAATTCCTTATCTGTACCATGGTTGTTCTGCCTATTGTTATATTAATAGAGTCAGTCACCAAAATAACTAAACTGCAGAAAACCTAAGCTAGTTAGCTTAAAAAAAAAAAAATTGGTTCTGAGATTACAGCTGGAAAGGCCTGGTAGCAGATTTGCCCATTCTTTCTCAAAGAGAGATTTGCTCCCAGGAAGGTGTTCCCACAGGCCCCAAGTAGCCTTCCTTCAAATAAGCCGAGCACTGAAGCAGGCACAGCTTCTACAAAAATGACATCACTGCCTGTTTAATAATCAGACCACACACTGGTCTAGTGTGGGATTCCGTAATTACTCTGATTCCACATGGGTTGAATTTGAATGACCTCCCTTCCATTAGTGATAGTATTATTAAAATACTCAAAGGTGGCCTCCATTCTGCTTTGCTAGTGTTTAAGTTGCTGTTTGCTTGAAAAGCAGGTCCTCTGGCCCCTGTTTGGTATTTGCTCCTGATGCTGTCTCACTCCATCTCTGCGGATACTGCTGACGTTTCGTCTGTCACATGTTACACATGGCCCCCTTCTAACTCCCGTCTGTGTCTGTATTGAATTGTGCTGCTTTTGTTTTTGCCCTTTACTATATGTCTAGATTCCCTGTTGCTTTCACTGTTTAGTGCATTTCCCATTTAGTGTCATTAACATATGCCTTTTCGCTGAATCCTCCTTTTTAGAAATGTTTTTTATCCTCACAGACGCTCTTCTCTCAGTTCTGCTCTCTGAGGGCCGTATTGCCACACCTGCTTTTGTTTGTTAGCATGTGCTTCGTCCACCTGATCTTTTCACATTCCTCAGTACATCTTTACCGTCACCCTGCTCCCTCCCTCCTGCTCCCTTCCACTTAGCTTCTTGAAGACTTCTATGATTTTGCCTCCATTTTTTTTAGCAGAATCAATCAACAGTTATTTAGACAGATTGGTGTCATGAATGCTTTTGCTCCTGCTGTTTTTGCTCACATCTTCCTCTTCACTGAATTCCCTTTTTACATATCAAATATGCCCTTGATCATTCTTTTAGATGTGTCCTATCTGCTAATGTATCATTTAACTAGTTTGTACCAGAGGAATGTAAGTTCCATGAGGGCATGCATTTTTGTGCGTCTTGTCACTGTTTTGCCTAGAACGGTGCCTGGCAAATGGTAAGTGGTAAACACATACTTTTTGAGGGAATTAAATCACTTCATTTTCTCTCTTGGCCTCCTCCTTCTCAATTTTAAGTCTTTGATGTAGTGACTATACACTGTCCATCACATTTTCCTGCTTTCTGTTACCAACTATTCCCCATAATTGCTCACCTTTGTTGATGACTCAGGGTCATCATTATCTGCATCACTTACTGTGATTTCTTCTCATCTGATATCACAATTTGCTCAAAGCATCTCACATATGTTTACCTCTAAATTAACTAGCTTCCATGTGCCAGATAATTTAAATTTCTTTTTCTTGTTAGATCAGGTTAGAAGCGGTAGTCCAGAAGCTTGGGACCAGGTAGAGCCCTCTGAGAATGTCATTTGCTAGATACAAAGCTGTCCCAAGAAGCAGTGTCTACAAAAGCTACAGCCTGGTAGTCGTTAGTGTAAAAAAGCTCGAAAGGGAAAATTCAGCCCATAAAAGCTTTGTGGCCCATAAAAAGTTGGATGAGAAAACAAGTTCAAAGCTGAGGATCAGAAGCCAAGCCAGGAGAAACTGTACCAATAAGAAGGTGCCTCCAACAGTTCTCTATTAGGTATGGGTGAAAAAGCAGCAGGTAATAGCTTCAGACCTTCCGTGAAGTGATCATTTTCCTTTTGTCTCTCACACCCCTTGCTGCTGAGCTGTCATTCTCAGTCCTGTTCATACGTCTGCTGTACCAGCGATCTATCACTCCGTCAAATACCACCCCCAGCACGGTGACTTAAAACAACAAACATTTCTTATTTCTTTTTGTTCCATCAGTTCAGGTCACCAGTTTGGGCCTGGCTCAGCTGAATGGTTTTCTGCTGTCTGCCCCTATGGTCACTGAAGTGGCTTCAGACATCTAGAAACTTGACCAGGGCTGGAGGGTTTGGTACAGCCTCACTCACGAGGCTGGGCCTCACTCTTTACATGGTTCCCCTCCCAGGCTTTTTCACATGGCATCAGGAGTGTTCCAGGAAGACAAAGCAGGTGCTTCAAGGCCTCTTGAGGCTACACTCCAGAACTTCAGAATATGACTTGTGCCATACCTACTCGTCAAAGTCACAGGTTAGCCTAGACACAAGGGATGGAGAAGTACAAACATTGTGGCCATGTTTTTCATACCTTATCTGTCTCTGAGAGCCCATTCCTCAGTTTCAAATTTGTAATTTCCAATACTCTAACTTATGTGCTCACATAGCTATTTCTTCTTCCAAAATTGAACTCTTTAAAGGAAGGAATTAGGTTACCTTTGTCTGCAGCACATAGCAGAGGACTTGGTATCTATGAAAGACTTAATAAGGAAAAGTTGAACCAATGGTGGACTGATTGGTTGATATGTACATACAAAGACATGTATGGCTGTCCTGTTTTGTGTGCTTTTAGTAGCTAGATTCTAATGATAAGATTAATGGAATAGCACTTTACAAAGTGTAAAGTAAATTAGAAGTATTGCTATAAAGTAGTATGGGTTTTTGTGTATATTGAGCAGTAACCATAGAATGCTGGGTTCTTAGAACATAGAAACTCATCTGTGTACTAGAGACCTGGTAGTGTTTCCTTTATTGGTTCCCAGATCAAATAACCAGAAATGACTTCCTCTCTTTTCTCTACCATCATTGTTATCAAACATGTTGGGGCTCGTTGTCTAAGATATATATTGTCTTGTGACATGCATTTCATGTGAGATTAATAGCCATTTGTGCCAAAATAACAAGATTTTAATAAGGAAAGTCTGTTTGCAAATATAGCCCTTAATTTCTTTGCTTTAAAAATACTTCGAATATTCTGATAAACCCAACTATTAACCTAGTATCAGCTAAGAACCAGTGGATGGCTTTAAAGTAACAATTTGGTATTTCATGGAATTTAAAAATCCTATATGCTAGTTAAGTTTCCACATAGGTAATTATTCCATATGTGATTTCACCAAGACACTGTGATAGCCACTTGGATTTGCCCCCATCGCTGTACACTGTGCTGAATGTTGTTAAGCAGCTCTCACCTTTTCCTCTGGTAGTTTGGCGAGGACCATAATTAGCAAAAATCTGTGGACTCCTTTAGGCATGACAGGCTTTACATTTATATAAATTATTATTTTGTCCACTTTGAGTCTTTTCAGACGCTTTTATTTTATGTGACTGCGGTCTGCAAGTTAGTAAATGCAAATTTCATTAAGAGACTAAAAGCACATGTGTATGCAAAGTTAATATTTGCTCAGACATGTAATCCTTCATGAATGCAAAATGCAGCTTTTGTGTGGATTACATCAAAGAATCACAGAATGAATAATAACTAATCATAGAAGGACATTTGGTGAATATTTTTTAAAACTTTTATCTTGTAGAAGTTCAAGAAGAGAAAAATGGTTACATATATGAAATCAAGTCTTAATATTACACCACAAAAATAGCCTTATCAAACATAATACAGAATTAAAAATGAGCGAAGATAAAGCAAGCTCTCCTGACTATGGAAAGAAAATACAGAGAGACACAAAAGAAATTGAATTTCAGACCTTTGTTTCCAGATAAAAATGAATTATTATAAAACAGACCTTACTCATAACTTTGGCTCTGCTATTTGGATTTTATATACTGAAAGCAATCAGAGGACTGAAGGGAAATTTATAATAAAGTCTCCTGGGATATCACTTCATAAACCTAGAAAACAACATTAGAAATTGAAATGGGAATAATGAAAATTTCATTTTAAAAGAATGTAAATGAGAGGCAAGGAAAGAACTGTTCAGATACATGAAAGAAAAAGTCATTACTTGTCTTGAATTCCTATAAATACTGAGAAGTGTTTTCCATTAGCAGGATGCTGGTGCCATAGTAAATGTGATTGGACATTTCCCCTCTGTACACAGGGGCTCAAACTGTTCTAAAGACACTTGCTGTGTTATTATTGCCAGATGCGGCTGTCTTCCCACTTGGCTAAGAGTGTGACCTAAGAGTCTATTAAGCATCACCAAACCAGAGGCAGAAGTGCAACTGGCCGTGTGGCTCTGGCTGGCTGGGAGAAATAGCGGGGGGAGGGAGCACAGGGCATTTGGGGGACGTAGTCCATCACTGAGCCTCCCAGCAAAGTGCAGTCTGTTCCTTGCACAGAGAGGATAATCCTGCAAAGAGTTAAGCATCTGTGGATCATTCAGTATCCACATCTAGGTGCATTCCACCATAATTGGGGTGTTTGTTCATTGGTAACTGAACATTCTACAGACTGTAAAAATTTAAATGATCTTGAAGTTCATTGTGGCACCTTGTGCATCACAGATTACACAGTTGCGCTCTCTCCTTTATGTGCCTTTTATGTCTTAAATTAGGTGCCACTGTGAGTATGTATATCACATAGTGAAAGTATAAACAATAACAAATGGTTTTGGGGGAATGTTATGTGCCTTTACACAGAAGAGAAAATAAAATAGAAAATAGAATAGAAAAAGTACTGTATACTTTAGTCCTCTCAATATATTCTGTATTCTCGGGCCTAAGCACTGAGCATGGGCTCTATTTCATCAAACTTAAATGGTAAAGAAATCAGGTCTCAAGAACAAAGTGACAGAAACCTATCTACTCAGGGATTGCAGAGGATACATTTTGTCAAGATAAGAATGAACAATATTTCAAAGGAACTAAAAGAATACTCAACATTGTAGCATACTGAAAACACATAGGCTTTGGAGCAAGACAGATTCCATACTCAACCACTTACCAGCTATTTTTCTTGAGCAAGTTATTTAATCTCTGAGCCTCAGTTTCTTTATTGGTATAATAGAGGTCCCTACACTTTAAACAGGGGTTAGGGATAATAAGTGAAGCTCCTAGTCTCGAGCCTGACACATACAAGGTGCTAAATAAAATGGTTACAGTTATTACAGGCTGAGAAGTGTGTTTTCTTGGTCATAGCGCACAGTTATCCACCAGAGACAAGTGAGAGGAAGTCTGCATTGTGCCCTGGGCTGGGTAGGACTGTTGGCCATGGGGAGTGGCACTCTTGTAGCTTACCCTCCCAGTTTCACCTCCATTGGTGGCTGGCATTCACTCTTACAACGTACTATTTTACTGTTGCAATTAACGAAATACAAAGTTGTTTCATTTTCTCTGTCAGCCATTATAAAATAGACAACTCTTACATCAGGGTAGATGTGGTATAAAGGAATTATAAAATTGTGTCACATTATGCAGGGACCCTTATGCTCAAAGAAGTCAAGAACTAGTGCTCTCATTGCCGAAATCCAGGAAAATGACGTGTGATGTACTTGTTTACACAGATTGTTAAGGAAAACACTGGTAAGACTGGTCTCCAACCCCTAGTCCAGAACCTCCAACGGTGGAGATGTTTGCATAACTGTTTCTGGAAGAATCTGAAATGTATTTAATGTTCAGATTAGTATGCGTGATGTTGAGTATTGACAGACAATACAATGAGTTATGTGAAAAAGATTTAAAATAGCACCTGAATGTATAAAGCACTCAGTAAGTGATGGCGTTTATCATGATGACTATTCAGTAAGGAGTGGTTTTGTCACTTTTCCGTGTGTTACTCAGAGTAACTTTACTGCATCCAGATGTGACATTACAGGTTTTCTCATTAGTCACTCAGGTAAGTGGCTATCATTTTCACTTCTCATACTCTGAGGAATGGGATTGGGTGGTATTTTTATAATCTTTCTTTCAGAAGTCTTTCAGGAGTTGAGGCTTTTGTCATTAGTACTGAGGCTAACTTTGGAGGCAAGCCTTTGCAGTCCATTTTATAGCAGCCTCAGACAGCTACTGGCCTTTAACGTGCAAGCTTAAGACAGCTCGGTTTTGTTGTTGAATTACCCGTTGGGATTTGGTATATTTCTGCGAACTAAAGAGATTTAAACATTTACTTTCCATCAGTGTTTTTTAATTCCGCCCCTCACCTCCTGCCACGGCCCAGTTCCTTTAGACTAGACTCTTTATTTATTAATAGGTTCATCATTAGATCAATATTTATTTAAAATTTGTACCCAGAAATGTAGTCTCTAGAGTTCTGGTATCTCATTTCACAGTGTGGCCAAAGGTGACAGCAGTAAATGGTGAATGAGAGATATTTATATCTGACTATGCAAATAGAGCACCCATTTATAAAACTATAAGCCACCCAGATTAATTATAGTAGTTGAGTACAAAGAATGTTCCCCTTGAGTTTTTCAGGTAAATTTAGCACTGAAGCAAGTGTTAACGCTCTGTGTTTGGTTGTGAATTTTTTTTTCATTATCTGTATTTAGTATGAGTTCCCTTTGCTTAGTTAAATTTGATTTATAAGCTAAATAAAAGACGACGTGGAGTTTGCACTTGTGCGTGTACAGCTGGAAATCTCTTACAGAGAAGTTACCCAAGGAGAGGAGGTGAAAGAGCCCCGAGAAGCACGCGCTCCGGTATGTGCCGAGCGCGCCCATTTGTCAGTAAAGGCAGATGACTTCCGGTAGCTCCCATCGGTGGTTCCCATGCAGGCAGCTGCGACAGGCATGTCAGGCAAGTCAGGCAAGGGCTGTGTTGTCTGGTGCAGCAGCCTCATGAGAGGAGATCACCGAAGGCTTCTGTTTCTGCACAGACGCAGCCCAGGGGAGCTGTATAACGTGTGTATAATACAGCAGATACAGCTCAGCTCCAGTATAAACAGGTGCAGCTGTTGAGGCAGCTGCGTCTCCACTGGTGAGCATCCTCCGCTGTTAAGGAGACAGTAACCTGGTTTAGAACAAACACACTGGAGCTAGGCCTAGACAGTTTTTTAGAAGCCGTGACTGCATTTAGCCCCCACCCAGTGCCTCATCACACTCTTAAATACTTGCCCAGCGCACAGATGGACTTTCCCATAGGGGCCCGCTGCATGCCTCCCCGGCCTGGGCCAGCTCTCCTCAGCCGATTCCCTGTGCTGTTCAGTTTTCCCTGCCTCTTCTTTTTTTTCTCACTATCAGAACGTTTCTGCCCCATCATCTCATTTTCTAAAGATTTTGTATGATGTCTATTCAGTTATCTATTGAAACAATTTATGCCAAATTGTGAACAAAGGGTAGTAAGTGTCTTCTTCCCCACAGGTAACATATTTGCATTTGAGCCGTGGCTTTAAGTAAAATGTAGAGACTCTGATACTGAGGATCCTAAGTGCCTGGCAGGCACAGGAGAGGGGTTTCAGGAACAGGGAGCCCTTGGGCTGTCACCGTGTATACGCCCAGGGCACTGGACCGGCCCTGAGTGGAAAAGCATAAACTACACCGTGACCCACCCAGCACACCTGGCTGCTACTGCATGCCCAGAAGCAGCACTTCCCTCTCGCCCTCCCGGAAGCCTGTCACACTCGACAATTTTTCAAAGGAACAGGAAAAGCACAGTTCAATATTTTGCAGCTGGGGCTTCCTTTGGGGCCTGTTCTTTCAGGAGTAAGCGCCCCATTAACAATGGGCTTGGAGCTGACGAAGGGAGAGGTATGAGGGTGAGGGAGGAGGTTGCGAAGGGAAGAGAGGCAGAGAGGAATCAGGGCGCTAGACAATGAGGGATGTAGAGAGATGTTCACACTTACGTGGATTTTACTCACAGGAAGGATAAGGCAGGTTCTCCAGTGGAAATGAGCCACGTGTGATCTGCAGAAGGATCTGTGATCCTATCACTGTCAGCTAAACAGTGGCTCTGGTATCATTCAGGATGAAATAATTAATTAGGTGCCAGGTCTGTTGCCTAAGCCAGACTTCCCCTCTTGCCCAGCCTTTGTTTCCTGGTGTGTTCTCTGAGACAGTTTCTGGTTCTGTTTGTTGTTGTGTACCAAAGTGTTTTTGGGTTTGGGTGGTTTGTTTTTGTTTTTTGCAACAAGAAACAGGCAATCTTACTCTCCCCTTCTTTGAAAACACTCATGTATATTGTTTTAAAGCAGTTGGTGACATTTGGCTTTTTCAGAAAACAGATTTTTTCACGTGCTTACTATATAGACAGTTTGTTTTTTTCCCTTTTGAGAGGGCAGAGAGTTTGAAATGTTACTTCCTTTCTTAAAGGTAACCAACTTTATTTCTTCTTTTGTTTAAAATTCAGAAGTTGTAGCCATTGGCCGAGGATTAATTGGTACATAGTTTGATTTAAATTCTGAAAGAGGTTTACAAGATGTGTTGAGTGGCGTTAGAACAGGGAGCTACAATTGCAGACTCGGGATTGGGCTGCTGGGATTCCTGCTTCCCCTGCAACTGGCTGTGCAGCCTCAGGCAAATCACCTCACTGTCTAGGCTTCAGGTTCATCATGTATGAAAATGAAGATCATCGATACAGTAATTAGAAAAACTTAAGTGACTTAATATACGAAAAGACCTTAGTATGTACCACATGTCAGGCACTATTCTATATAAATTGTTGTTGTTAGGAGAGCTGAGTTGAATGGCTCTATATTCTAATAGAAAATCCTCAAATAGTTATTCTAAGCAGAAGGAGGAAGAGGGCAGTGATTTTCCAACACATGGTTTCTGTGGCTAAAATGAAAGCTATACTGTGATAAATACGCAGTTTTATATCTGCATGTGGGTATTTTCCAATTACTGGGCTAAACAATTTATATATTTTATTTAATTTTCACTACAACCTTAGGTAGGTACTATTATGATACCCATTTTACAGATGAGAAAACTGAGGCTAAGAGGAGGTAAAAATTTTTTTAACTGAAGTACAGTCAGTTCCTGGTCAATTTCTGGTATACAGCACAATGTCCCAGTCATTTCATATTCTTTGTCATTAAACGTTATTACAAGATAGTGAATTTAGTTCCTTGTGCTATACAGAAGAAACTTGTTTGTTTTTTAATCTATTTTTATTTATAGTGGCTAATATTTGAAAATCTCAAACTTCCAATTTATCCCTCCCACCCCCTTTTCCCAGTAACCATAAGATTGTTTACTATGTCTGCGAGTCCGTTTTTGTTTTTAGTTCATGGTGTCCTTTTTTTGTTGTTTTCACTGGAGAATTGCTTGTTTAGGTTGTATGCCCATTTTGTGATTGGGTTTTTTTTTTTTTTTTACGTTGTATGAGCTGTTTATATATTCTGGAAATTAAGCCTTTGTCAGTCGCATCATTTGCAAATATTTTCTCCCATTCTGTAAGTCGTCTTTTTGTTTTGCTTATGGTTTCCTTTGCTGTGCAAAAGCTTATAAATTTAACTAGTTCCCATTTGTTTATTATTTTTGCTCTTCTATTGCCTGGGTAGACTGCCCTAGGAGAACATTGCTAAGATTTATGTCAGAGAATGTTTTGCCTATGTTTTCTTCTAGGAGGTTTATCATGTCTTATATTTAAGTCTTTAAGCCATTTTGAGTTTGTGTACACTGTGAGGGAGTGTCCTAACTTCACTGATTCACATGCTGCTATCCAGTTTTCCCAACACTACCTGCAGAAAAGACTGTCTTTTCTCCATTGTATATTCTTGCCTCCTTTGTTGAATATTAATTGACCACAAGTCTGTGGGCTTATTTCTGGGCTCTCTCTTCTGTTCCATTGATCCATATGTCAATTTTGATGACTGTAGCACTGTAGTATTGTCTGAAGTTTGGGAAGGTTATTCCTCCAGCTTCGTTCCTTTTCTTCAATATTGCTTTGGCAATTCTGGGGCTTTTGTGATTACATATAAATTTTAGGATTATTTGTTCTGGTTCTGTGAAAATGTCCTGGGTAATTTGATAGGCATCACATTAAATCTGCAGATTGCCGTGGGTAGTATGGCCATTTTAACAATTAAGGTAAACTTCTAAAGGTCCAAGAGCTAGTAAGTGATGTAATGCTTCAGTATTGGTACTTTTAATCACTATATGATGCCCCTCAAATAACCTTGTACCTATCAAAAATAGGTATCTTGTACAGTAATAAGATTCTAAGTTCTGCTAAAGAGTAGAATTCTAATAAGGCAAATGCAGTCTGCTTCATTTATCTCCCACCCTCTGCATTGCTGGTTTTATACCATATATCAGTCAGAATGAGGAAACCACAGGGCCTAAAAGAGGTTTTCTCCTCCCAAATGCTGATTGTTGTTTGTGGCTCAGGACCCAGTGGGGAAAGAAGCAAATATTTCTCTAACTCCTTTCCTATGTGAGGGGTAATAAGTCCTGATTTTGTGGAATTACAGCTGCAAGTAGTAAGTGACATTTGGGGTAAAGCACCGGCAAAGGAGAACACTGGCGCAGCCTCCTGGTTGGTCCTGGTTTACCAGAGGATTTGCTTTGAGAGGAAACATCACTGCAGAGCAAGATGCCCACTGTTGTACTTTCCAGACAGCAAAGCAAATATGCTCATCTCCACTGTCTGCTGGTGTTAGATTTCCTGTAACTGCTCTCATTCCCATTTTATCCATAATTAGCCCATCTTATTATATACGACCTGTAAGACACCCCTTGGTATACACACTCAGAAGTTTGAACTTTGACTCTTCCAATAAGATTACCAGGCAGACCTGCGCGGAGCATTTCCACGTGCTGTGATGTCCTCTGCACGTGGTGAGATACGGCTATCTCCAACAACTCCTGTGACTACCACACCAGCCTGTTAGATTTCTCAGCTCTGAATTCCTAGGGGGCTTGCAGGCTCTAGCACACTGGCTCATATTGACTTGTTCTCTAGCTGTTTCACATGTGAAGAGGCAGGAAGCATAAATGCATCTCCTAGAGTATCTGACTCGGGACTGGGCAACCCTGAGCTTCATCAAGAAAAGAATGGAGAGAAGAGGGGGGCAGAGGTATGTGTCGGCCTTATCTCCCAAATTAGATTGTTGGCTGCTCAGTCCAGAGATCATACCTGTTTCTCCTATCTCCTTTAATACTTTTTAGAACATTAGGCAGTGAGTATGCAGTGCATACTTATTGCCGGCAGACCTCAGGTTTTATTGTAATTCATAGTGTATGCCAAAAAGATACCATTTCCATGCAGTTGAACTTAATGCAACCCAAAGGAAGTAGAGTTTGCTGTAAACGTTATTTACACTGAATTGAAGGTATGTCTATATTAGTTTTAGACTGGCCCCGCATGGAACTGCAATCCTCATTTCAGAGGACTGACTCTAAGCTGGTGTTGCGGTGAAGAGAGTTATGACAGCAGGGGTACATGGAGTTGCGCATAGGTGGTATTCTGAGGAAGGTACTAACAAACGCTGAAATCCTGTGAGTGACTAAAACACTGCAATGATAAAAGCTCGTTCTAACTAAGAGTGACAGCATTTGGCCGCGAGGAGTCGTCACCGGTCCACTGACGAGGACTGGGAGGGGCGCCCCGCTTTGCCACTGTACCTCTGTCGGAAACCAGTTGACCACATGCCTGTAGTCTAATCGATTTCTGGACCCTCTGTTCTGTTCCATCGAGCTGTAATGTATTTTTTCCTTTACTGAACTGAATTGATAACAATAGCTTTATAGTCAGGTTTAAAATCAGGTTAGGTACGTCCTTCAACTTCTTTCTTAAAATTATTTTGATTATTCTAGAACCTTTGCATTCCCAATCCATTTTAGAATCAGTTTGTCTAATTTTACAAAGATGTCTGCTAGAATAATGTTTGGGAGTAAATCTTTGGATTCGTTTGGGAAGAATGGCCATCTTAATCTTATCTTCTACTTCATGAACAT
Source organism: Camelus bactrianus (assembly GCF_048773025.1). Lineage (NCBI taxonomy): Eukaryota > Metazoa > Chordata > Mammalia > Artiodactyla > Camelidae > Camelus > Camelus bactrianus. The sequence continues at coordinate 76,538,935 of NC_133541.1, forward strand.
GGACTTTCTTTCTATTTATTTATTATTTTTTCTCAGTCAAGTTTTGTAGGTTGAGGTATAAAGAACTTAATTGTCTTATTTTTAGGTATTTGTTTTATTGGCATTACTTTAAATGGAATTTATTTTCCAATTGTTCGCTGCTAGCATTCGAGAATATTTTTTAATATTAACCTTCTTCCTTGCAATGTTGCTCAGTTTATTTATTAGTTCTACTTGTTATGTGTAAATTCCTTGAGATTTTCTACGCAAAAAAAAATCATATTCTCTGCAAATAGTGCAGACCACAACCTATCTCACTGTTCCAGACCTTTTATAGTAGTAGTGGTAATAGCTAGTCTAAGACTTACTTTGAGCCACATGTTGCGTGCTAGCACTTCACAAACATTAGCTAATTTAACCCCGCTAGGGTGTGTTTTTTATACAATTAAAATGAAGGTTAATAAGCCAAGGCCACACAAGTAAGTGGCAGAGCTAGGATTTGTTCTGCCCATCTGCGCTGTAAGTAGGACTTGGGGTTCCTGACCCAATATGATACAATTCCTTCCAACAGATCAAGATGAACCAGCATTTCACTATTGCTCACCTTGTCTAGCAACAAACCAGAGTCTCTCACTCTTGCCCTGGGCACTCACACCACATCTTAAGATTTGGAAGTGACTCAGATTTAATTTTAACCTTGGGCTTTTTCTCAGGTTCTTCACTGTGAAACGTGACCTAAATGAATAAAGCCAATCGTAGCAAATTAGTAAGGCAGGAAATGTCACATTCTTTTCTGAATGTCTTTAGGTTCTACCACCCAAGTTTCCTACTAAAATATAAAACTATGATTTCTCTGATCATCAAATCAGTTATGCATGTCAATTCCAAGGTTAATTTAACACCCTCAAAAAAATACCATCATCACCAGCCAACAGTTGATACAAGTCAGTTGCTAAAGGTACTTCCTAAGTTATAAGAACAATCATGTCAATTAGACTAACTTTTTACAGGTCTTGAGTCATTTTGATATGTAGGGGTGTATTCCAAAGGTAAGTACAGAAAACAGTCACAGCTGAAAGAGAAACAAGTAGTTGATTATTCCTCAGGAGAAAAGAATTACAAAGGAAAACACAGAATAGACAACCGGCCTTCAGCAGGGATCACTCCTAGCCTAAGATAGTATGTATGTATTCATTCAGTAAGCATTTACTGAGCACCTACTATGCGCCAGGTACTCTACCAAGCATTGGAAAAACAGCTCTGAAGAGCAGATGGATCCCATCACCTCTTACATTCTCAAGGGCTTCACACCTGCAGTTGTCACGTTTCCTTCCTGCATTAGGTTTACCCTCTGTACAGTATTATTACCGTCTGCACATATACATGGAACAACCCCCATTGGGGGAGGCAACTCCTTTGACCTGAAACTCCCTCAAGTGGCCTCCCCATTTCTCTCTACCCTTTTACACCAAGTTTACTCAAAAGAGTGTCTAAACTTACTCTCTCTACCTCTTTTTCTCATTCTCTTTGAACACACTCCAATCATTCTTTTACACCCACTGCTCCACTGAAATTGCTCTTGTCAGTCTTATTCAATTCCATGTTGCCAAATCCAGTGGCCAGTTCAGAGTCCTCATCATTCTTGTCTTCTCAGTAGTAGTTGACAGTTAATTTCTGTTCCTCATTGAAAAGCTTTCCTCATTTGGCCTCCAGGACATCAGCCTCCCTTGCTGCTCCTTCCCAGCCTTCTTTCTTCAGCCCTTCTCTAAATTATGCAGTGCTCTAGAACTCAGTTTGTGAATATCTCTTTTCCTGTCTATACTCACGCTTTAGTTGGAAGCATTCTCCAGTCCCAGAGCCTCAAATGCCATCTGAAAGCCGACAACTCTGAGACCTCTCTTCTGACCTTTAGACTAATGTACCCAGCTCCCTACCCAACATCTCTGCTTGGATATCCGATAGACATCTCAAACCCAGCATGTCCAAACCCAAACTCCCCACCCTCAGAACTGGATTACTTTCGACTGCATATAACACAACACACACACACATTAAAAATCCCAAGACACAGATGTAGGCAGACCAGAACATGCATGGCAGCCGTACTCATCAGGGACTTGCTCCTTGTCTCCTGCTGTCTTTCAGTGTGCTCCCTCTTTTTGTCAGTGGGAGGGAGAAATGGAATGGTACTTCTTCTTTCTTTTAAAGAAACTTCCTAGACATTCTAGACAACTGTTCTGCTCACGTCCTATTGACTAGAACTTAGATTACGGCCTTATCTAGCTGCAGAGGAGGTTGGTACTGGATGAAAATATATTTAGCTAACATGAGGATTTTTTTTTTAACTGATAAAGAGGAGGAAATGGACATTAGGAGCCAACTGGCTGTCTGGTCCTCCCCCAGTTTCCCATTTCAGTGTCAGCTCCATTCTTCCAATGGCTTAGGTCAACATATCTTGAGTAATCTGCGACACTCCTTCTCTCCTATTCTGTATCCAATCCACCAGCAAATCCTGTTAATTGTATATCCTTTCAAAATATATTCTAAATCTGATACCTTCTGACCAACTCCACCACTTTCATTTTAACATAGACTATCATCACCTCTCCTCGACTTCTGAAACAGGCTCCTTACTGGTCTCTCTAGCTCTGCCAGTCCATTTTCCACTTCAAAACATAAGTCATATCATGTCATTCCTGTGTGCAGAACTCTCTGGGTACCTCCCAGCTCATGCTGAATAAAATCCAAGGAGCTTACCACTGAAAGGCCATACATCATGTGGTCCTGGACAACTCTGATTAAGTCCCCCGTTCTCTGCCTTACACATTTCACTCCAGCTCTACTGGCTCCCTTGATGTTCCTTGAATATATCAAGCATGAACCACTTTTAGGGCCTGTGTATCTACTATTCCTTCTACCTTGAACCTTGAACACTTCTCCTAGGTGCCCCCATGGCTTGCTCCATAACTGCCTTCAGGTCTTTGATCAAATATCCATTATCAAAGAGACCTTCCCTAATAACCTGTCTAAATAGGATTCCCTCTTAGAAATCTTTTTCCCTTTATGCAGCTCTTTTTCATAACACTTGCCATTTGACCTGTTATCTGACTTTCTGCACACGTGTGTGTATGTGCATGTACTTTATATATATCTAGATATAAACATGTATAGGTACATACATGAATTTGATTATTGAATGTCTTCCCCACTAGAATTAGGGTAGGGACTTGGTCTGTTTTGTTTACTGCTGCCTTTCCTTTTAGTTAAGGGTGGTCAAGACAGAGCTCTCTGAGGAGAGAAATGGAATGGTACTTCCCTTTTCTTTTAAAGAAACTTCCTAGAAATTCTAGACAACTCTTCTGCTTGTATCTCCTTGGCCAGAACTTAGATGATGGCCATAGCAAGCTGCAGGGGAGGCTGGGAAGTACAGCAGTTTGAGCTAAGAAGGAATGAAGAGGACCCAGCTTTGCAGAAGTGTAGGAGAACACCTAGGCGAAGGGGACAGCTGAGTGCTCAGCCCTCCACTGGAAATAAGCTTGCCCTGTTTGGGAGATTTGTCCTGTGTGTCTGGGAACAAAAGGGAGCTGAGTATGGCTGGGATATAGCAAATTATGGAGAGAGTGGAACAAGCTGAGGTGGGCAGAGGCAGGGCCAGAGCATCACGTAGAGTGTTTTGTATCCCAGACGTACAAAAAAAGAAAACAGCAGCCAGCCTCTCCAAACCTCAGCCATCCTACACTGCCAAAGACTACTTCATAGCTACGAGCCACATACAGCTATTTAAATTTAATTAACCAAAAAGAAAGTTTAAAAGTTCAGTTTCTCCATCCCACTAGCCACAGCGCAAGTGTTCAATCAGCACACATGGCTAACAGCCACCTATCCAACAGCACAGGCAGAAAACATCCCCTCACTACAGTCCCCTGGTAGGCAGTGCTGCTCTGGGAAAGCCAGTCAGAGAGGAAATGGTGCCACGTTTGCTTAGCCTCTCCTCTGTGGTTTTTCTCTCTTAACCCTGGAATCGGTGTTTTTCTATTTAAATGTAAGTAATACATGTGGTGCCCAGAAAATTTGCATGTGGCCTGTTCCATATACAAATGTTCTCATGAATGATTTTTACCTATGTCATAAAAGATGGGACAGACTGGTAAATCACAAGCGTTCTTAACCTCATTATGAATACACTGCAAATGTAAAAATGCAAAGTGTGGAAGTCATGAATGTGAAAGCGGCTTTCAATTTGTTTTAATAGGTGTTTTCTATGTCTTATTGTAACCTAGGGATCTTGCTGCGAGAAACTGCCTGGTAGGGGAAAATAATGTTCTGAAAATCAGTGACTTTGGAATGTCTCGTCAAGAGGATGGTGGAGTGTATTCATCTTCTGGCTTAAAGCAGATTCCCATTAAATGGACAGCACCAGAAGCTCTTAATTATGGTAAGAATAGACTTTTTCTTTTTGGCCGGTAAATATGTTCTCCATTAGCACAAAACCTTCATTCACAAGTTCTTTCAGGAGTAGAGCAGACCCCAACTTAGAATGATCCCAGGAGCAACAGAAAAGATGTCTAAGTATTCACTTTGCACTTAAATATGAGCGGAAATGTTATGAATTAAGGTTAATTCACTGACCATATTCAGATTTTTATATGTAAGACTGCTAGATATAAAAGATGGAAATACTTATAAGCATTGGTAAGTATGACTGTGCATCTGAAAGTTTTTCTTATCCAAAAAAAAAAAATTATTTCTATTTTAATAGTCAAACTATACACAGAGTTAAAAAAAAAAAAGTATTGCTGGGGCTCTGGACCATTTCTTTTGAATGTCTTGTAAATTGGTCCAATAATCTCATCTAATGTTAGGTTCTTAAAATATTAAGTCTATCAATTCGGTAGTTTCTTATTCTGAAAATTGACATGGTTTCTTAGCATCTCGGCCTCTGGAACTTGTATAAATCCTATGGGAAGAGAGAGATTGGAGTTACATTTTAAAACAGCAGGGATTTTTTTTTCACTTGCATTTTTATGTGTCATTGTAATTGGAAATAAATACAACTTGCATTATCTGTGGTTGGGATGAAATGGGCTGTAACAAGATGGGTAACAGCTCAAGAATTTTGTTTTAAAAAATTGTGAAATAAAAAATTACATTTTCATTAAGGGAAGCAGCACATGAGCCATGGAGGATGGGTGTAGTATGTTTTGAAAAAAGATACTGTAAAATGATTCTTTGTTGATTTGAAGTCAGAAATTACTTTACTGTGAAAAATTAATAAGGTGTATACAAAGGCCTTAGCTTAATGCCTAAAGACAGGTAATTTTAAAAAAGATTTGAGGTGAAATTCACATAACATAAACAACCATTTTAAAGTGAAAAATTCTGCGGCATTTGGTACAGTTCACAATGCTGTGCAACCACTCACTGCCTTGATCTAGGTCCAAATAAAACCTTATAACCATATTAAGCAGTTACTCTTCATCCCTCCCTCCCCTCAGCCACTGGCAACCGCATAACTGCTTTTTCTTTCTATGTATTTATCTATTCTGCATTTTTCATATCAGTGGAATTATAATACATGACCTTTTTTATATGTGGCTTTTTAGCATAATGTTTTCAAGGTTCATCCATGTTGTAGCATGTATCATTATTTTATTCCTTTTTGTGGCTGAATATTCCATTGTGTTCACTACAATTTGTTTATCCATTGATGTATACTTGAGCAGTTTTTACCTTGTGGCAATTGTGAATAATGCAGCTGTGAACATCTGTATACTAGAATCTGTTTCAGTACCTATTTTCAAGTATTCTGAGTATGCACTAGGAGTCATGGGGTGATTCTATGCTTAACTTTTTGGGGAACAACTAAATGTTTCCAGATTAAGTTTTGGAGTATAATTGGTTTGGAAGTGACTTTGGGTGGATCCAAGACACCAGAATCTGCTTTGTAGCCTATCAGCGACCCCGTGGAATAGATAAATGTAGGTAGTTGTCATTGTGAGAAATTGGCTAAGCTGTTCTAGTTCCCAACAATGATTTTTAGCTTAATACTCCATAGATACTAATCCTCACCCTTAGTTTGTCTTCCCATGTGCTGGCAAGAGAAGCTTTTTGTAAGTTTTCTAGTGATCAGGAACTAAGATCACTATTCCTGAAAATCTAGAGAAAACGGCAGCCCTGCGATTTTCCATAGTTAAGCTCTGTTCCTAAGGAGCAGAATCACAGGATAAGAGAAAGGATTATAGAACGTTTGTATTTACGCAGAGGTTTTCTTTAGATGACAAAACATTGTAAAGCACCTTCTTGTTGATCCTTACAGCATCCCTGCAAACTTGGGAGCCCTAAAGCCTTACCAATCAAATCCAGCTCTCTAGAATTTGTCCTTAACCCTGTTTGCCAGATTTTCTACATTATATTGCCTTTAAAAGTCCTCTTGCTGTTAAACAGTTATGCCAAGCAAAATTCTGCTTCTCAGTCACTGTATTTTAATTGTATTTTAGCTGAATTTCAAGCTGACTAAAGTATTTACAAATCAAAATTCTAATTCCAAGTATCTCTAAGAGCCAGACCTACATGTCATGTAATAAAGACAAGCATGAAGATCTTTGACTGGCAGTGAGGGACCTCTTTTAGCAGTCTTTAATATTAACTTTATAAAATGCAGACCAGCTTAGATGAGACAGAGATTTTAATAGTACATGAGAAAGAAGTTGGGAGTATTTATTACCCAATCCTTAGGGTCTGCAAGTCTCATGGCAACCCTGAGAAATTTTTTGTTTTCACAGACTAAAATTACTAAAGATTGGCTCTTAAATCCTAGCATTCTTTTAAAATAAGAGAAAATACAAATATTTTATGAAAGTCTTATTTCTTGTTATACTACTTGTACGTGTCATACAAATAACATTTTATGATTGGTGGTAAATGTTGCCTCATTTCCAAGGGCCATTTATTCCCCACTGATTCTTTTCTGATCACTTTTGCCCTCAGGAACGTGTGAAATGCTGCCCAGGCTTCCCTCAGTGTGGGGTCAGGGCAGACAGAAAAAGCCTTAGACACACAGAAGTGAACTTATTTTCACCATTATTTTGTCGTTAATGTTATTTAATTTTTAAAAGAGTTACCAAATTAAGTAACATTAATTTTTTTCTTAGTCAAGCAGTAGTAAAGGGCCTACAATGAAATGTAAGCCCCTCCCCCATCCCTGCCTCTAGCCATGTAATTCCCCTGCCTGAAGGCAAAAACTCTTACTCTATTCTTCTCGCCTTCTATTTGTCTATCTCCCTCCCTCTTTTTAAACACACAATGGTGGCGTACTTCAGTCTCCTCAGCATAAATACTGCCTCCATTCTCAGTCCAACTGTCTGCAAAGGTACTGTGTTAGGAAGGGGCAAATAAAAAAAATCTATTTAACAATCATTAGAAGTTCATTTTGTCACCTGGGAATTTGGGACTGATACAAGCTCTAATGAGAGGGAGGTAGGGTTTATAATGGAAAGAGTCCTGGGTCACCCATCAGGACCAGGTTTCCCAACCAGTTATCTCAGCAGTTACGTGACCTTCGCAAGCTGTCTATTTCTCTACACCTATGTTTTTTTCATTTGCAAATAAGAATGATACCTTCCCTTGCAAAGGGTATTGTGAGGAGCAAGTGAGAGACAGAAAAGTAGCTATGACTATAAATTACTTTTAGCCCTTTAAAACTATCCAGCAAGATTCCAGTTTAAGATGGTAACATAGGTGGATCCTGAACTCACCTCCTCCCACAGACACACTAAATCTACAGCTGCACTTGGAGTAGTTGCCCCTAAAAAAAAAAAAAAAAAAAAACCCTAAAAACTAGCTGAACAACTTGTACACATTGGGCAAAGCATTCGGCAAACGAGGAAAAAAAGCCACATTGAAGCAGGTAGGAGGCTGAGATACAATATTGCCATAAATCCCACCCCTGGTTAAGGGACCTGCAATCAGGAGGAAACTCAAAACCAAGAACTTCTCCCATGGGAGTACGGGGGTTTCAACCCCATATCAGACATCCCAGCTTTTAAGATCTGCACCTGAGAGATGAGCCCCAAAACATTTAGCTTTGAAAATAACCTGGGCCAACTGCATGTAAATCAATGAAGTTAGAACCCTTCCTCAAACCATATGCAAAAATAAACTCAAAATGGCTAAACAGAAGACAAGACACCATAAATCTCCTACGAGAGAACACAGGCAAAACATTCTCTGACATAATTCATAGCAATGTTTTCCTAGGTCAGTCTACCAAGGCAATAGAATTAAGAGAAAAAATAAACAAATGAGACTTAAACTTATAAGCTTTTGCACAGCAAAGGAAACCATAAAACAAAAAGACAACCTATGGACTGGGAGAAAATATTTGCAAACAACTCATACAACTCAGTAACAACAACAACAACAACAACAAACAACCCAATCAAAAAAAGGGCAAAATACCTACACAGACATTTCTCTAATGAAGACATACAAATGACAAATAAGCACAAGAGAAGATGCTCAATGTCGCCAATTATCAGAGAAATGCAAGTCAAAACTACAGGGAGGTATCACCTCACACTGGTCAGGATGGCCATCATTAAAAAGTCTACAAATAAAAATCTTTTAATCTGTAAAGTATTAATCTGTGAAGTATATGAGGTCTGAAAATTAAGGTAGTATAATATAAGCATTTTTTTAAAAAATCCAAAAAGTGGATATATTTCTCTTTATAAGAAGTCTTGATTTGTCATTTCAGATTTATGTTAATTTAAAAGGCTATGTGTTACCATAAACAGATTTTCTTTCCTAAGAACATATGAATCATGTTTTAGATTTTTTTAAAAAGTCTACAAATAAATGCTGGAGAATGTATGTAGAAAAGGAAAACCTACACCGTTGGTGGGAGTGTAATTTGGTGCAGCCACTATGAAAAACAGTATGGAGATTTCTTAAAAACTGAGAAGAGTTACCATATAATCCAGCAATCCCCCTTCTGGGCATATATCTATAGAGAACTCCAACTCGAGAAGATACCTGCACCCCAGCGTTCATAGCAAGCAGCACTGTACACAACAGCCAACTCATGGAAACAACCTAAATATCCATCAACAGACAACTGGATAGAAAGTTGTTTTGTACGTATACATACAGACACACACGCACGCACATATCATACACAATAGAATACTACTCAGCCATAAAAAGAATGAAATACCATTTCAGCAACAGTGATAGACCTAGAGACTATCATACTAAGTGAAGTAACTCAGATAAAGACAAGTACATGGTATCACTTATATGGGGAATCTAAAAAAATGATACAAATGAACTTACTTAAAAAACAGAAACAGACTCACATAAAAAACAAATGTAAGGTTACCAAAAGGAAAAGGGGCTGGAGAGATAAATTAGGAAGTTGGGATTTGCATACACGAACAATTGTATACAAAACAGATGAACAACAAGATCCTACTGTACAGCCCATGGAACTATATTCAGTATCTTGTGATAAACTGTAATGAAAAAGAATATATATGTATAACTGAATCACTATGCTGTACACCAGAAACTAACACAACATTGTAAATCAACTATACTTCAATTAAAAACGAGAAAGAAAAAGACAGACCTAGGCTTGTATTGCATTTATGAGACCCACAAGGCTATGGGGAGCTGAGAATTGAGTCTTAAAGGGCTCGCCTGCCCCAGGGCCCAGCACAGGAGCAGCCAAATGAGAGGTTCCTAGACTTTATGTGAAAGAGGCTCATTTGCTAATCTAAAAGCATCAGACTGAGCACAGGCATCTAATTTAACACATCTAGGAACCTGGTAGGGTATTTCCAGGGATGGACGCCAGCGGGCACCATCTTCACACTTCCCCTCTGCTATGCTCCAGAGTGCCAGTATCTCCCAGAGTGCCAGTATCTCCCAGAGAGGAGCTTTTATGCATGTGTGGTGCCCTGGTGTTTGTGGCTGCCACCCAGGAGATGGCCTCTGATCACCAGGCTCTGGAGACCAGGGATCTCTCTCCCTGGGTCCCACAGGACTATAACAATCTTAGAGATTGTTCTTCTGGCAGACTACCACTCCCACGGCACTGCACTGACAGCAGACTGACACCCACCCCTAGTCTTTCTGAGAAACACTATTTGCTGGTCCAGGAGCTTCAGCCTGCAGGGCAGGCCTCTGGGCTGGCACACTTCTAGGGGCCTAGAGAATTGCTCTCAGGGAATAAGGCCAGTGGATGCAATCTTTGTGCTCTCCCTCTGCCTCAGACAAGCTCACTGCTAACTCCAAGAAAGTAGCTTATACTCTCGTCCAGGGCCTCAGTTTTTTTTAAGCTGCTGTCAGGGGACACCTCTACATTGCCTGGCTCTGGCTGCCAGCAGTGTTTACACTCCTGGGTCCCACAGGACTGAGAAAGAGTTCTTGAACAGCTGCCCCGTCAGGCACACCAAGAGCCAAGACTGGGAGCACAGTGTTTCTGTGCGAGGCCTATACCCTCGTCCTGGAGCTTCAGCTGAGGGCAGGCTCCACGCCTGTCACACATCTGGAAGTGCTCTGAGGGAATGCAGGCCAGAGCCCATTTTGTAATGTCCCGCTCTGTGTTACTAAAGCTTGCCAGCATCTCCCAGAAAAGGAGCTTATACACTTGTTTGGAGTCCCTGTGTTTGTGCCTGTCATCCGGGGGACACTCCAGATCACGTGGCTGATGGCCAGCAGGGCTTACACTTGCAGTTGCACAGGCCGGGATGGTTTTACATGCTTTAAAGTTGCCGTCTGAGGGTCTGGCTTCCAATCAGAGTGAATCTAGATGCTAAGACACTCCCCTCCTGGACACTGACAGGTCTTGTAATCCTCAACTACTAGGAGCTACCAAAAAAAAAAAAAAAAAAAAAGGCTGCCTAGACAATCACAAGGGCTTGAGAGACAAGCAGGTTAGGCCAGGGTTGGATGATAAGTTTCATCTTCATCTACCTGATTCAAAGTAAAGGTGGTAAAGAATGGATGAACAGGATGAGAATTTCAACAAAGAGAAAATATAAGAAAGTACCAAAAAGGCGGAACAGAACTGAAGAATACAATATACTAGAAGGTTTCAAAATCATATTGGATGGAGCTGAATCAGTGAGCTCAAAGACAGGGCAGTGGAACTCCCCCAGTCTGAGCAGTGAAAAGAAAAAAGAATAAAAACACGTAAAGATAGCTTAAGGGAGTTATGAGACCAACATCTAGCAGACTAACATTTGCATTATAGGAGTCTCAGATGGAGAAGATAGAGGGAAAGGGGCAGAAAACTAATTTGAAGATATAATGGATGAATCTTCGCTACCTGGGAAAGGAAACAGACATCCAGATCCAGGAAACCCATAGAGTTCCAAATAAGATGACCCTAAAGAGACCCACACCAAGACACATTTTAATTAAAAAGTCAAAAGTTAGAGAATCTTAAAAGCAGCATGAGAAAAATAGCTTGTAATAACAAGGTATCCCCTACACAACTATCAGCAGGTTTTTCAACAGAAACTGTATGCAAGAAGGGAGTGGCAGGATTTATTCACAGTGCTGGAAGAAAAACATTTCCAACGAAGAATATGCTACTTGGCAAAGTTATCGTTCAAAATTCAAGAAGAGATAGAGTTTTCCAGAGAAGCAAAACCTAACGGAGTTCATCACCTCTAAATTGACCTTACAAGGAGTGTTAAAGGGACTTCTCGAAGCTGAAAAGTTGCTAAGTAGTAACAAAATATATTTCAGTATAAATTTCACTGGTAAAGGTAAATGTATAGTAAAGGTAGTGAGTTAATCACTTATAAAGTTAGTATGAAGGTTAAAGACCAAAGAAATTAAAAATAACTAACTATAACTACAAAAATTAGTTAAGGGATATACAAGATTAAAAGATGCAAAATTTGACATCAAAAGCATAAAACATTGCAGGGGTGAATGAAAATGAGGAACTTTATAATGTGTTCGAACTTATGTTTTAATCAACTTTAAAGAGACTATTAAAAATGTATGTTGTTATATGTAAGACTCATGGTTACAACAAAGTCAAAACCTATAGTTGATACACAAAAGATAATGAGAAAAATCTAAGCATACCACTGAAAAAATCAAACCACAAAGGAGGAAAGCAAAAGGAACAAAGAAGAACAAAACAGCGAAAAAGAAATTTAAATGGCAGTAAGTACATATATATATATATATATATATATATATATATATATATATATATATATCAATAATTACTTCAAATGTAAATGGACTAAATTTGCCAATGAAAAGACAGTGTTGCTGACAGAATTAAAAACAAAATCCATTTATATGCTGCCTTCAAGAGACTCACCTCAGATGTAAGGACACACAAAGACTAAAAGTGAGGAGATTCAGAAAGATACTCCATGCAAATGGAAACCTAAAGAAGCTATCAACAAAATTTTGTTTATATCAAACAAAATAGACTTTAAAACAAAGACTCTAATCAAGAAGGGCATTATATAAAGGTAAAGGGGTCGATCCAACAAGAGGATAGAAAATTTGTAAATATTTATGCACTTAATGTAGGAACACTTACATATATAGAGCAAATTTTGACAGACCTTAAAGGAGAAAATAAACAGCAATACAATAATAGTAGAGAACTTCAATACCCTACTCACATCCATGTATATTGTAAAAAAATCAATATGGAAGTGTTAGCGTTAAGTGATACTTCAGATCAGATGATGGACTTAACAGCTATATATATATTCACACACACATATATAATTCCATCCAAAAGAAGAATACACATTTTTCTCTAGTGCACATGGAATATTCCCCAAGATAGATTATATATTAGGCCACAAAGCAAGTTTTAATAAATTTAAGAAGACTGAAATCATATCAAGCATATTTTCTGACTACAATGGTATGAAACTGAGAATCATTTACAAGAAGAAAACTAGGAAATTCACAAATATGTAGAGATTAAACATACTGCGGAACCACCAGTGGGTCAAAAAAGAAATCAAAAGAAAAATTAAAATTACCTTGAGACAAATTAAAATGGAAATAGTACATACCAAAAGTTATAGAATGCAGTAAAAGCAGTTTTGAGGGAAGTTCATAGCAATGCCTGCCTGCCTCAAGAAACCACGAAAATCTCAAACAATCTAACATCATACCTCAAGGAACTAGAAAAAAGAAAAAAAACACAACCCAAATTAGTAGAAGGATCAGGGCAGAAATAAATGAAATAGAGACTAAAAAGACCACAGAAAACATCCATGAAACTAACAGCTGTTTCTTTGAAACGAACTGACAAAATTTTAGCTAGACTCATTAAGAAAAAAGTGAGGGAACCCAAATTAACACAAGTATAAATGAAAAAAAGAGACATTACAACTTGTAACAGATATATAAAGGATAGTTAAGAGGCTATTATAAATAACTATATTCCAACAAACTTGGACAACCTAAAAGAAATGAAAAAAATCTTAGAAACATACAACCTTTCAAGACTGAATCAACCTTTCAACAAACAAAAGCTTAGGACCAAATGCCTCACTGGTGAATTTTACCATGCATTTAAAGAGGATTAATACCAGTTGTCCTCAGACACTTCCAAGACATAGAAGAGAATATACTTCCAAACTCATTTATGAGCCCAACATTACTCTGATACCATAACCAGACAAGAACATCACAAGGTAAGAAAATTACAGGCCATTGTTTTTGATGAAATAGAAGCAAAATTCTCCAACAAAACATTAGCAAACTGAATTCAGCAATACATTAAAAGAACCATACATCATGATGAAGTGGGATTTATTCTAGGCATGCAAGTATGGTTCAGCATCTGCAAATTAATCAACATGACACATCACATTAACCAAATAAAGGCTAAAAATCATGTCATCTCAGTAGATACAGAAAAAACATCTGACAAAATTCAACATCCATTTATGATAAAAACTCTCAAAGTGGATATAGAGGAAATGTATCTAAACATAATAAATGCAATATATGACAATCTCACTGCTAATATCAGACTTCATGGTGATAAGCTGAAAGCTTTTCTTCTAAGAACAGGAACAGAACAAAGATGCTCACTGTCACCACTTTTAGTCAACATAGTATTGGCAGTTTAGCCAGAACCATTAGGCAAGATAAACAAATAAAAGGAATCCCATTTGAACCCTCCTACACTGTTCATGGGAATGTAGCTTGGTACAACCACTATGGAAAACAGTATGGAGATTCCTCAAAAGACTAAAAATAGACTTTTTTGTATGATCCAACAATACCACTCCCGGGCATATATCCAGAGGGAACCTTAATTCAAAAACATACGTGCACCCCAGTGTTCATAGCAGCACTATTTACAATAGCCAAGACATGGAAACAACCTAAATGTCCATCAACAGATGGCGGGATAAGGAAGCTGTGGCATACTTATACAATGGAATACTATTCAGCCATAAAAAATGATAGAACAATGCCATTTGTAGCAACATGGATAGACCTGGAGATTGCCATTTTAAGTGAAGTAAGCAGAAAGAGAAAGAAAAATACCATGTGAAATCACTTATATATGGAATCTAAAAAAATTAAATAAAAAAGACAAACCAACTTATTTACAAAACAGAAACAGACTCACACATAAAGAAAACAAACTTACAGTTACCAGGGCAAGGGGGAGAGGATGGGAAGGGATAAATTGGGAATTCAAGATTTACGGATACTACTATATATAAAATAAAGAAGTTTATACTGTACAACACAGGCAACTATATTCAATATCTTATAGTAACTTATGGTGAAAAAGATTATGAAAACAAATATATATTCACATATGACTAAAGCATTATGCTGTACACCAGAAACTGACACAACATTGTAAACTGAGTATACTTCAATTAAAATATATATATAATAAAATAAGTATTCTCTCAGTTAAAAAAAAGGAATCCCATTTGGAAATGGACAAGTAAAACTGTCACTATTTACAAATGACATGATATTATATATAGAAAACCCTAAAGTTGCCACCAAAAAAACCCCAAAAAACAAAAAACAAAACTGTTAGAACTAATCAATGAATACAGGATACAAAATCAATATACAAAAATCTGTTGTGTTTCTATACACTAACAACAAACTATCAGAAAGAGAAGTTAAGAAAACAATTCCATTTACAGTTGCATCAAACAGAACAAAATACCTAGGAATAAACTTCACCAAGAGGTGAAAAATCTGTACACTGAAAACTGTCAGATGCAACCAAAGAAATTAATGAAGACACAAATAAATGGAAAGATATTCCATGCTTTTGGATTGGAAGAATTGATATTGTTAAAATGTTCATACTACCCAAAGCAATCTAGAGATTCAGCGCAATCTCTCTATCAAAATTCCAATGGCATTTTTCAGACATGGAACAAATAATTCTAAAATTTGTTTGGAATCACAAAAGAGCCAAAGCAATCTTGAGAAAGAAGTACAAGCTGAAGGCATCATACTCCTTGATTTCAAACTATACTACTAAGATGTAGTATTTAAAACAGTATGGTGTTACAATAAACAGACACAAAGAACAACAGAACAGAATAGAAAGCCTAGAAATAAAGCCATGCATATATAGTCAATTAATATATGACAAAGGAGCTAAGAATATACACTGGGAAAAGGACACCTCTTCAGTAAACAGTGAGAAAACTGGACAGCCATATGCAAAAGAATGAAATGGACCATTACCTTACACCATATGCAAAAATTAAGTCAACATGGTTAGACTTACAAGATCTTATGGTAGCTCACAGAGAAAAAAATGTGACAATGACTATATATATATGTTCATGTATAACTGAAAAAGTGTGCTCTACACTGGAATGTGACACAACATTGTAAAATGATTATAACTCAATAAAAAATGTTAAAAAAAATGGTTAGACTTGAATATAAAGACCTGAAGCCATAAAATTCCTAAAAGAAAACCATGGGCAGTAAGCTCCTTGACATTAGTGCTGGAGATATTTTTTTATTTTGCATCAAAACAAAGAGAACAAAAGCAAAAATAAACACTTGGGGCTATTTCAAACCTAAAAGCTTCTGCACAGCAAAGGAAACCATTCACAAAACAAAACCCTACTGAATGAGAGAAAATATTCATAAATCATATCTGATAGGGGTTAATACTTAAATATATAAAGAACTCATACAACTAAAGACAAAAAAAATCCAGTTTAAAAATGGGCAGAAATTCAGAATAGACATTTTTCCAAAGAAGAGATATATATGACCAATAGGTTCATGAAAAGATACTTAACATCACTAATCATCAGGGAAATGCAAATTAAAACCACAATGACATATCACCTTACACCTGTTAGAATGGCTTTTATTAAAAAGACAAGAAATAACAAGCGTTGGCAAGGATGTGGAGAAAAGGATCCCACCTACCCTGTCAGTGGGAATGAAAAGTGGTGCAGCCACTATGGAAAATAGTGTGGCGTTTCCTCATAAAATTAAAAATAGAACTACCATAACATCTAACAGTTCCACTTCCGGGTATTTGTCTGAGGAAAGCCAAAATGCTAACTGAAAAAGATACATGCACCTCCCCATTCACTACCACATTATTTATAACAACCAAGATATAGAAACAATCTAAGTGTCCATCAAAAGAGGACTAAAGAAAGAAGATACGGTGTTTGTGTGTGTGTGTATACATATATATATGCAATAGAATATTATTCAACCATAACAGTGAGATTTTGCCAACTGTGACAACATGGATGGATATTGAGAGCATTATGCCAAGTGGATATGTCAGACAGCGAAAGACACATGCTGTATGATCTCATTTACATGTGAAATCTTAAAAAACAACAACGAAGACAAAACCACTCTCATAGATACAGAGAACAAACTGGTGGCTGCCAGTAAGGGGTTAAACAGGTGAAGATGGTCAAGAGGTACAAACTTCCATCTATAAAACAAGTAAGTCCTGGCGGTGCAACATAAAGTATGGTGGCTGTAATACTGCACTGCATACTTGAAAGTTGCTAAGAGAGTAGATTTTAAAAGTTTTCATCACAAGAAAAAAATTTGACTACAGATAGTGATGAATGTTAGACTTAGTGATTATTTTGCAATATATACAGATATTGAATCATCATGTTGTACACTTGAAACTAATGTTATATGTCAGCTATACCTCAATAAGAAAAACAAGGAATTAACTAATTAATTAATTTTTAAAAATTACCCAGGAAAACCAGATTCAAAAGCCCAGGTTATAAAGTTAGGTTGTAAGCTTTCACTTCTAGGCTGTGACCTTAGTTTACAATACAACCGGCTGTTCTTGATCTGTCCCGGACACCACCTCACAAAAGGACGCATTTGGCTCTCTGTGCCTTGTGCGTCCTTAAAGCGTTAGTTAGTCTTAACTTGTAGCCACTGAATGGTGTTCATGAAAAGTGTTCAATTAATGGGTGCCAAACATGAAAAGAATTGATATGCAGACAAGGAAATTAATCTTCCTACCGACTAGCATAGTGAATGTCGATAATTACTGTCTAGGAAGAAGGAAGCTAATTCACACAGCTGGAGATGATAATCAGCAAGTACACTCCAGACTCTAACGTCAGAGCAGTTATCACGGCACAGCCATACCCTCGTTCTCCGTTTGCTTTTTTCAAGAGAAAGGGCCATCCTACTCAAAGTAACAAGACATTTTTAGAGGAGAGGCATTTATAAATCCTAGAATGGCAGAAACATGTTGGAAAAGTTTGGAAATTCATAACCTTTTGGAGGTTAGAAAGGCCTTTCTTCTTCCCTTCCTTGATTTCACATTCATTCCTAACGGTATCTTGTATTGGCTTTTATCTCTGTGCTTCTCTAATCGATTACCAAGAAAAAAACAAAAACAAAGAAACCTAAGAGCTTATTAGCTCATGTAATTCAGTGAAACAGGTGCACCAAGATATTTTGACAAATCAAGACACCATGTAATTTAAAGAAGTTGTTTTTCTTTTTATCAGTCAACTATGTTAATTTCTGCTCTATTCAAAACACAGAAAAATGTATTTTCCATAAGTGAAACTATCAGGAGAAAATGAGACCTTTTAGCATGTAGGACTATCTGTAAACAGTGATGAGTAAAAAAAACTGAAGTTAAGAAACTTCCCTTATTGCTTTAAGCTTGTTTGTAATTTTAGCTGAAAGAAAATGATGCAGTCAGACAAAATTGCAGAAATCCAACTATTTTAGTCTTCTAGGCATAGATGTGTACAAATTTATATCTTTCTGATATAACCCATCCACTTCACTTGGATGCCACAGGGAAACTAAGCCTGCATGCTGAGTGAATAGTTGTTCTCGGTGGGGGAAAAGTGACTCGGAAGGTTTTTCAGGTAAATGAGCAGCCTGAAGACTGTTCATTTAGTTGGTACTATTACTATTGCTGCAAAGTAAAACTAGTGGAGAATAAGATCAGTAGTTACTCAGTTCCTGATAAGTTTAAATATGTTAATATGTGACTGACATAGACAAACACAACCAGAAGTGGTCGCCCACGTATCCACCAACCTGACCATGGTTTTGTTCGCCCTCCAGGGAGATACAGCTCTGAGAGTGACGTGTGGAGCTTTGGCATCCTGCTCTGGGAGACCTTCAGCTTAGGGGTCTGCCCATACCCCGGAATGACGAATCAGCAAGCCCGAGAGCAAGTGGAAAGAGGTGAGCCCCCAACACAGGGCAGTGTGTCCACATCCAGCGACAGTGCTGTGTCTACATTTCCCGGCGGAGGCGGGGATGTAAACAGCAAGAACGGGTGTTGGTAAATCTACTTTTGAACCTTACAGATGGTGTGGCTCTTACACAACAAAAACCAACAACAACAACAAACTTCAAAAGATTCCAACATTTTAAATATAAAAAGCGGTAGGCTTTGCTCCCACTGCCTCTGCCTCGCACGGCATTTGCAAGGCTGTGCCATTCACTGTCTTCGAGGGAAGTGAGGTTGAGGAACGCTACCTATTTTTTTTTATTCTATGCCAAATAAACACCATTAATATTACTGCAAATTGAAATGTAGTTAGACGTCAGGAAGAAGCAGTCGAGTGTTCCCAGACAGAGATAGGAATAAGTAGGTGATGGTGACACCCTCACCGCACTTGTGTCATCCACGCCTTTCAAAAGAGAAAATACTGTGGACAGAATGGCAGCCCCCGGGCGGGGCATGTGGAAGGACTGGCTTGCTTCCTGCCTCTCGGAATTTGACTTCCTGAGGCAAATGCACACAGGCACGTCCGTGCCACCCAGCACGCTGCTCGGACACTGCCAGGTGACTGAATTAAAGACAAGATTCTTCTCAGACCATAAGGGAATATAACTCATATTCATTTGTATTTCACTTTTGAATTGGTGTTTATAAACCCTCATCCACTCTTCATCTTCAGAAACCTGAATTGAGGAGATGATTTTTTTTTTAAAACTCTGCCCACAGCATTGAAAGCAAATACTTAGAGCAACTAAAGCATGCATTTGTATGTGATTTACGTTACATCAGACTTTGTGACACATGAACAAACTAAAAATGGGTTCTTTGAACTAGAAGGTAATTCTATAATGTTGAAATCTGCATCACTTGTAGAAAAAAAAAAGTTTGCTCTAAAATGGATTTTTTGTTTCTATTAACTGACACTGTAAGGTACTAAAAATGACAAGCAGCACAATGCCCTCTGTGAATATTTTAATCTTATCTCCATTCTAAATTCTCTGTTCTCCTCTTGGGTGTTCAGGATACCGAATGTCGGCCCCTCAGCATTGTCCAGAGGACATTTTTAAAATTATGATGAAGTGTTGGGATTATAAACCTGAAAACCGCCCCAAGTTCACAGAACTTCAGAAGGAGCTCACTGTCATCAAGAAGAAAATCACATAGTGACGGAACAGCGCAAACCCTGCCCGCCTCCAGGACTCCATCCTCCACTCTCGTTCACAATGAGTTTATACCACATTATGTGCAGCAGTCTTCTAAGGTTATTTTTTTTTATTAACTGTTTTTTTTACACTATGTGCCATTAAAAAAGGTCAAAGTTAAATGCATTCAAGAGACAGACAGTCCTACCAAGGGCTTTCTTGCTCCCCACCGCAATCCTGCCATTTCAGCCTGTTGTAAATAGAAAAGCACAGGCTCTAAATGTGAGGGGGAACCAGTCCGTCTTTGTCACACCAGGACCCTTGCTGTTTCTCAGAGGTTCTGACTCCCGGCCCAGCTCATGGGCCACTGGCCTCTGCCACAGACCCTGCTCCGTCGGTGCTGTTGGCTGCACTGGTCACGCCATGTTCGCAACATTCCAGCCAAGGCTGGCTTTCCGCTCTGCTAAGGAAGAGTGTATTTGTCAACATCATTTTATGTTGGGAATTATTTGGACCTCCTAAGGTTTTTCTTTCCTTTCTTGCCAGAAATAAGCGCAGCGTAAGAATCCTCATGTTCCGGTTTTATTAGTAAGGCTGCTGCTTCCCTCCGCTTCCGTTCAGGCATCAGAAAATGATGCATGAAACGTCCTCAAAGAGCACACTTTTAGTTGAGGCCACAGCTTTTCAAGGATGTTGTAGAGAGCTGTGACAGCAAGAAGTAAGTTGGAACAGGAGGGTGGTCTGGAGAAAAGGGCAGCTAGACGGTCATCAAAGAGAAGAAAAGGAAAATATAGAATCTGCCTTCTTATCAGAGTTATGCCTTCACACACACACACACACACACACACACACACACACACACACACACACACACACCCTCTTTATTTTATGGTTTGAATTCATCAAAACGATTCTAAGAAATGTTTATTTTCAGGAGTTCATATTTAAAGCCTTCTTAATGGCCTCAGAAATTTTTGTAGAGGAACTTCAAAGCACAAGTCCACAGAAATAACAACATACTTTTGGTTAAGGACCTTCCCTTAAGAGGAGAAATCCCAAAATTTAATTCCCTTCATGTGAGCCAGTTTCCAAAGCTGTCAGAATTTCATGATCCTAGTTCATAAACATATCCATGTGTGTACACACGTGGGCGTGTGCATGTAGACACACACACACACACATAAAACTAAGAAGCCAGGAAGCTGTAAATGGAGTAAATGGTCAAGAAGTGAAATGAAGATTATTAAGGAAACAGAGAGAGAGAGAGTCAGCCCTCCTACCGCCACTTGCCCCCTTCGTTTACTCTTACACTGTTACCTGGAAATCCCTATCATTAGCTGACAGGTATGCAAGCACAGCTCTGGAGATGCTTCACAGGAATAAAATGTTAACACAGAGTTGAAACTAGAATTCTGTTTAGCTGAATCTTAGCTGCATCCAGGGAACTTACCCCATGCTCTGTGTATAGTTGCCTCTCAGGATAAATATGTGTGGAAGAGATGGTCACGCTCAGGGGTAAATGTGGCTTGGGAGCTTTTAATAAGAGCTCAGGCCTGTGTCCAAAGAGCACATTAGTGACTGTTTGGTCTCCATTCATTGGAAGAGCTTCTGGGATAGAAAATTCCTCCTACCACCTCCAGCTCTTTGCTGCCCGTGAATATCACTGCACAAAACTCACACTCAGTTGATTTTAAAGAGTATACAGGATAATACTGAAGAGAAAAATGGCTTGTGTCCACCATTTCAGTCTCCTTGCCAGCTTTGTACACATTTAATGATTACCACACCCAGACTAAAATGAAAGTTTGAATACACTTGCCCTCAAAAATACTGCAGTATACAAAACAGCTTTTTTTTTTAAATTAGCATCGTTTCCCTTCTGTCAAATATTGGAAAGAAATGAAGCCTTCTCTTGATGGTGTATACTATGGTCAGTTAAAGCACAGATTCATGAATTAAGACCTCTAGTCTTCGGGCACTTGCCAGCTTTCAAAAGCAAGAAAAAAAATGGGGACATTTCCACTCTTTGTCAGTATTTCCAAGTGCATCTCTCTGTACTATTCTTTATTTAAAGAAAACAGCCTCCCATCACTGAGCAGCCCCAATGCTAAGCTCTCAGTAAAAGAGAGAATGATGGTTCGGGCTTCAATTTTGTGAAGACCTGAAGTTTAAATCTTTGCATTCTGGTGCAAAGGATGAACATGGCATTGATATTTCACTCATCCAGGCTGTTAGAATTTGCAATTCACATCATAACTCTGTGCTTAAATTAAAGAAGCTTTTCAAAACATCATGACATCTGCAGCATTTAAATTCTATTTTCTTCTTTGTCCCAAAGCAAGCAGTGGTATAGTTCAGGATTAATAACGCATTGGGAGTCTTTCAGGATCATATCAGTTGCAGAGAATATTAAATTTCATATAGGCACATGCATTAAGAAAAACTTATGCAGATCATTTTTTACCGTTAATTTTGTTGTGCTCGAAGCATAATTTATTCATCCCTTCTGTCACTGATAATTATTGGAATTATATACTTCAGGAGGCTAATCCATATCCGAAAAGCACACGTACAAATACTGTTCTGAATTTGCAAGTTGATGTAGAAAAAGAAGTCTTCAGAAATACATAAAATCATATGACTTGTTTAATAAGAAAACAGTTGTAACCAAAACTGCCACTGGTCTGAATGCAATTCAGCCAGGTCACAAATCTTTGTGTTGTTAATGGCTTTTTTCAAGCATTGCATATATTACTCCTATACAGTTCCTGTCATAATTCCTTAAATTTATGAATACGGAATGAGGGGAGGGTAAGCCCAGGCAGTCTGACTCTCACCTGCATTTTTCTACCTTGAATCATCAAGGAGCCTTTATGACAAATATATAGGTAGGTTATCATTTTTCAAGGAAATAAGTCTTTTATTGTCAAAATAACATTTATTACCAACATTTGAAACCTTAAATTATTTTGTATTCCATGTAATCTAAGGTTACTTCCCAAAGCCAACATATTCTTTCTCTTCCAGGAATATAATAATAAAGGATTAATAAGTTTGTTTAGACTTTCAAAACCAGAGATTTCATTTCAGTCCATCCTGCCACTAGGTCCCCAGTGAAAGGTCTCATGTAATCACTTCTCTTTTCTCTCCCTAATTTCATATTGTCAATAAAGTTCTTCATCCATAATTCACCATTTTATCACAGATACGCTCTTACTGAAACATCTCGCTAGCAGGTCAGTATAGAAGATGAGTCTAATTCTATCAGCCATTATTCAGTGCACATTTCACAACTATTTTTCATTTGAGGGTTGTTTCTAAAAGAAAAGAAAATGTTTATTCATTGAAATAGTCTTAATTTCCTTTAAGCCACGATATAGTTTCCTTGTCTACGTTATACTAATGTTTCAGTTCTGACATACAGTTTTATATGAAGTTTGGCTAATAGCACTAAAATAGCCATGGCTTCACAGTACTGGTGTGAGATTGTGTCAAGAAGTAAGTGTTTTAATTATAATATATGCCACACACTGTGGACCTTGCAGAGGGACAAACATAAAAATTAGGATGCAGAAATGCATGTCCAGGTCGTGTGTTGCTGCCATTCGGTGATCTCAGTCACACCGCTGTATAGTCCATTCTGGGGAGTCATCAGCTGTTCTAGAAACGTACCTGGAAGCCTTCCTTAGTATACAGTGTGAGCACTATTCTGTGGCCGTGTGTCCTTTGAAGTGACGTTGATGGATTCTTTCTGAAAAGAGGTTGTTTGCCTCAACCCTGTTTACATATATATACACTCCCCAATCACACCATTGATATTTTAGATATTTCTTATCAACAGACCTGATTGTCCATAAACACCATTCTGAGTCATATGAAGACTGACTTTTGTATTTAGGAGTTCAGAGCCCTCACACAAAACAGACTAACGCAAAATACAAAGAACAACAAAGGGGACAAATAATTGAAAAAGACAAGGTTTCTTTATGTATTAATATGTTAATTAAATGAAAACAAAGATTTTATATGAAAATGAGTTTATATGACATTTCCATTATACTATTAAGTTAGCATGAAAGTTTACCATTAAAATAAAGTGTTACCTCTTTTGTTACTAACTCTGATTTGCTGATACATATCAGGAATTTTTTAATTAAATATTTTAGTTTTATTTATTTTTTTCTGTTTTGATTAGCTTCATATCAAATCTGAATACTGTATTATTTGGGAGAATACAGACCTACATATTAATTTCTGTAAGAGAAAACACTCTGATTTAAAAGTCCAGATTTCAAGATGACCTCCTTGAAGGAAATACTGGTACAGTTGTGGAGTCCCATAAAATTCTCCTTTAAAAAATAATGCTGTAATACAGAAGGTGTATAAGCTATATATGTTAGTCATAATTCAATTTAAGGAAATATTTATTGCCCCTTGAAAACCATCCTACTGCCTCATACTGCTTCAAAGATTAAATTCTGAATTGTTAAGTGTAGCCATTAAAACTCACTTAGCTGCCCGAGAAGGACAGATTCTTGGAGGTGGTAGAAAAGTCCTGCTGTAGTAAATTCCTAGTCACTTTAAACTGCAGAGCAGTAATGAGCAGAGGCTTCAGCACACCTGTTAATAAGGAGCTGAGGCGAGCATCCACAAAGGAAGAAAGGAAAGAACCGGTTACTCTGAGGCAGGACGAAGCCACCCCTGCAGAGAGTGTGGGATAATTAAAGTGGAACAGTGAAGACCCGGACAATGAATGTCATAGGAGGCCTGAGGGAGCAGGGCCACCAGGCCACAGCCTTCCTGTAGAAAATGTAAAAGATATTGCAGTCAGAAGAAGCAAAAGAGGTCACCCCTCCCGCGCACTTGGGGCCGTCCTCCGTCCCCAGCTCAGAGGCCGTGCTAGGTGGGGAGGGAGACACGTGCTCAGTGTCCTGCCAACTAAAGGGTTTGTCATGTGTGTTTAGACTGAAAAGAGACGACTCAAAGTCTCTCTATGTGTGAGTTAGTGACACCCTCTCTTAAGCTAAGATCACTGATTGTTCTCACTGTATTATAAATCTCTGGCAGCAGTGGGTGAGAGCATGCTGAGATCGGCCTTGTCTCGTCTCTCCTCTAACGTTAACTACCTGGCCCCTGGCGTTACCCCACCTCCCTGCAACGAGCTCTGCTCTGGAGAAGCATGGAACCCAGCAGGGAAGGAGGAAAAGACTCATTCTCCTTGCCTTTATACTCAACATTTTAGGGAAAGCAATCGCAAAGTCATCCTAAAGCCAGGCACAGCCCGGCGAAGGGCAGGCGTGGACGGCAGAGAGAGAGGCACCCAGAAAGACTGAAGGGCAGGAAGGGCAACAGCAAAGAACCACTGCAGGGTGGCTCGTGGGCTCACCTTCCAACAAATCAATGCAGCATCAGTAAGGGAAAGCGAATCCTCAAAAGCCAATTTAGAGGCGCTTCCTGCTGCATTTTATTAAAGTTTACATGCCTCTCAAGTCTCTACAACATTTCTTAAGGGGCGTTGAATTGGATATTGATTTGATTTTCTTTATGCTGCCTCTATTTCTCAGGAGGTAGCCACTGTTGAATGAGAATGACTCTTGCTGGGTGTTTCTGCAAGGATGCAGACATGGCAGGGGTTCTGCCGGCTCCCTAAGCAGTGAGGAGCTGAGCAGTGGGGCACGCATGTCTGGGGTCACCCACACTGGGGCAACTGCTGTCAAAGTTTCTGCCTTTAATTTTATTAAAGAAAAGATACTTGCAACATAAAGACAGATTTAGCTTTCCTCCTTGCTGGCAAACTTGGAGGAGCCCCAAACCAAAAATATTTAAGATTCACTCTGAAAAGATTCAAATCTTCAATTTCTAAATCATCTTCCCAAACATTCCCATTAAAGCCAGAAGATGTGAGTGGTCTACAAAGTAATAAAATGTTGTAAGTGATGGTAATGACCCCAGGAGCAAAATTTTGCAGTATGTTTTCCCTCAGTGTGATTTATTCAGAAGCTTTTCTTGAACTACCACCATGTCAGGTTCAGGGAAGCCTGCTGGATGCTAGTTTTTCTGGGTTTTTTTTTTTTTTTTTTTCTCCTTTCTGGTTGGTACTTCTTTTTCTCATATTCAGTTTCTTAATCCTTACTTTACCAAAACAGAAAAGCCTTTTTGTCATCAGCTTTTATCAGATAATACCTTAATTGACGTGGACCAAAGAGTTTCTCCTCAGGCTTTCTTTCAGGAGGCCCTTGCTTTGTAGGGAGCTCCCTGGCCTCCACTTACTGAGGCCAGTGGCACACCCTGTACATGAGCGGCCCCGTGGCAGACACAGCTTAGAACACAAAGAAGGCCTCGCTGTAGTCTTTGTGGTGGAGACAGGACAGTTAGGCCACAGATGTGTCTGACGAGTGACGCTACCAACAGAGGTTCCTGGGAGACTTTTCGGGATGGAAAGATCCCTGTGTGCAAATGTGTCCTGGGAAGCAGCCTGCTGACTCAGCCAAATAAGCTCACTAGGTGACCCGTCTCCAAAGAAATGTTAAAATGCTAATAATGATTATTTTAAACCCCTGGGCATATTCAGCTTTTCCATTCCACTCTTCTGTGCCAATTCCTTTTGTTTTCCTTCACACTTTTCTGGCCAGTGTATGTCTAAAAGTATTGCAGGTTTGCAATGGCAAAGAGGTTTTCCCTAGCTTCAGAAAAGAGGGTAGCAAACATAAAGACTTAAGTTCAAAAGAAGCCAATCTACCCAGACACACCGACCGCAGAGCGCCACTGTGTTAAAACATAAGCTCTACCCTACACTTCCCCCAGAGCAGTGCCTTTCCTAAAACGCCAGACATCACACCTTTCTCCTGTCTGCTACGAACAGCTCTAGGATCCAGATAGGCACCTTCCAGAAGCAATCCAAAACAGAAGTTAAAATGACATGCTAAGAAGCCAGATTTCAACCATTAAAGCAGACAACAGAAACACTACTTCACCCCTTTGTACTTGTTAGAGCACCCATGAAAAAACTGTAACCATCTAGGCAATTCACCTGATCACAGGAGCTAATACCTTATTTTGAAAGCAAAGAATAGATGTCACTGGGAAAGATCAACATTTTGGGCAACACAGGATGAGGAGAAGGTGGCCGTTAAAAAGGAATCCCAGTTCCCACACTGGAGCAGCAAAAATCTGAGAATGAAAAAAGAAGTTGTGTATGAGTCCAAACTCATTATTAATATTTTCTTCATATAGCTCTTGTCAAACTGTACAACCTTGGGGTCTTTCGAGTTGCCTGAGCAATCTTTATGATGCAAAAAAACTATAACCACCCCCTCATCCCCAATGGGAACTCAAATTTCCAAGTGCCCTGGATTCAGAACCTCAGGGGCTGAGAGGGAATCTGGAATGTTATTACTGAGATTCCAGGCAAAAGGACCATCTTGGTAGTCCTTGCCAGCTCACTGATCCATGCTTTTGTTAATTTTTAAACAGGAAAGGCAGGGGGGATGGGGGTGCAAAACATCCTCTTACAAAGAAATTTTCCTTTTACAAATAATTTGATTTGGTAGAAATAAACTTGCCTGCCTGCTCTTAAGAAATGCCAGGCTGTTGTAAGCAAATGCAGAGGGCATGGTGCCCAGAGCCATGCTCAACATGAGCATGAATGTTTTCTCCAAACCCAAAGCACAGCAGTTCTTATATTTAGACTCTAGGATGCTGTGGAGACCCATCCCCTGCCAGCTTAATTACTTTGCTTCAGCTGCAAGTGGAAGACCAATCCCCACAGAAGCGAACTTGTTCGCCATAATTCCTCCTCAGTTGCCAGCCTTTGCACACTTGCAGTGCACAGAAAATATGCATGAATGAATTCATTATTTTTGGCCTTAGTGTCAAAGAGATTGGTTCCACAAGGTTCACCTGATTCCCTATAATAATTTCATATTTTATGATCCTGTGATTCTCTAATCCTACCTATAGGCTCTGAGCATCAAATCAGAATCAAAGATAAAGGGGAACTGGTAGAGACATAGAGGTGTCTTGGTTATTTCAAATTCATGACCAGAGTGGCCAAAGATGTGAAACTCCCTTTCACTTGATGAACAACAGACACTTCACTGTATGAAATGTCAGTTACCGACACCATCCTGGGACATAATCAGGCTCTCAACATGAACCACTGGTCAGGAGCACACTTCTCATGGTCCTTTTCTGTTTGTCATTTTCCTTCATGAAGCATTGAGATTTCTCACTGAAACAGCTTTATTAGTCAGATGTCTATAGACATGTTTATGTTTAATTTATGTTAAATATATTAAATTAGACGGCCTGCTTAAACAACATGAGTATAGTGGGGGGGGTGAGTTCTGCTGACTTTATGTGATGGTTTTCTTTGTGCTTCTCTTGGTTTGGTCTGGCAAGTGCCCTAAAGGATTGGAACTCTCTGAAGTCACAGCCATATGACCACATAGGGTTAGGAAAAGCCAGGTAACTGCAGGAGAATAAAATCAAGTTGTCGAAGTCCCAAGAACAGCCCTGACTTCTTCAGGAACCCGAGCACACTGAAAGCAAAGATAAAATGTACAAATGGCGGCCATGCCGTGTGACTGTGGGCAGCCCATTGGCCTGAGGCACCGCCATCCCCCTGGTGCAGGCCCACAGCAAGTGGTTGCAGAAATATGACTTTCTGGGTTGCTTCTGCTTCCCTTTGTTAGAAGATGAATGTGGGTCGATGGGGGGTGGAATGGGCCTGCCCTCGGCCCCCCAGGTACAGATGTTCCATCTGCAAGCATAATTCTGAGCAAAGCACTCCTGTGGTGCACAGTTTCCTTTTAGTGCCAGTGCTGTCAGGTTAAAGCACCTTTAATATTCTTCTGTGGTTATTTTAAAATAACATATTTGTGAAGTGGATAAAAGAAACACTGGAAATAGGGTGCTTCTTATAAAAGGCTCAAGTGTAAAACACACCAGCAAGGCCTGTGGTGAGTTTATCTGGCTTTGTAAACAAGTCTAAAGATGAATGAGAGCTAAATATATCAGCAGCTAGTTGTCTGTCTTTTACCATTTTTAACTCAGATCTGTATTTAACACTTATTTATTTGTTAGTTTTACATTCAGAAGAAATACACTTTGAACTTTGGCTAATGTAGGATATTTTAAAATTGTTTTCTACTTTTTAAAAACACTATTTCACCATTTTTGTAAATGTAGACCATCTTTGAATAGCCTTTTTCTTTTCCAAGAGACCAATTACCACTCCTAGGTCTGCTGGACTTTTTTTTTTTTTTTTTTTACTGTATTCTTATAATAAATGTAAAATATTTGTAGCAAACTGTGCCTCGTCTTGTTTAATCTTTCCATTGTGTTTGTATTTCTCTTCCTTTTCCATATAAATTTCTCTAAACAGAAGAAAAGGAAGGAGAGATTTCCATGGTAACTGGCCTCCTAGGGATATAACTGCGTAAAAAATTATTAGCTTTCAGTTTCCCTGTAACTAAGCTTATGAGTTCTGATGATAATGGGTGTGTGTTGCTTACAGTCCAATCACCGCTTCCTCTGTCTCGAAATCAACACTGAAGTGTACTTCGAGTTCCATTTCTCTGTGAAAACTGGCTGTTGGCCAGAGTTTCTGTTATTGTTGTCTCATAACAGGATTTGTTTAGACATAACAAAAGGATTTAGAGGAGAAAGGTGGCTGAGGTGGATGTCTGGAAAGAGAAGCTGCGAGCTGCTACCGTGAGGCAGTGACGGACATGCGTCCTTGCTGGCTCCTGCAAGGGGCCGAGCCCACCACAGAGCCAAGATGCTGGACTTCTGTTTACCCTTCAGTCAGCAAATCGATCACCTTTCTAAAACGGCACACTCTTATTTACACAGGTTCCCCTGTGTTAAAGCAAGCCCTCTTCCCATCCCTGATCTTGGATTAGAAGAGCCAACCAGTGCCTTCTCAAAAACACATTTTCTGTTTGCAGGACAGCCCCCAAGCTTCTTAGGACAGGCAGAACAATACAGCCTTCTTCCACCTCCCCACTTCTGCAGCACTCAGGCTGACCAGGGCTGGGGGTTTCTGGCCCTGGGTGAATCGTTTCACCCTAGCTCTTAGTGGTCTGTCTGAGCCTGCATCCTCCTCTCCAGCAGGTGTGATTTCTGATCCATCATCCCAGACAATCTGTGCTTTTACTGACTTCAGTTAATTAGGACCAGGCGCATCCGTCACCAAGGAAGGTAGACTACTGGACCGAAGTCCCGTTCCCCAGGATGGATGAACAGCATCTCTGAAACTCCCTGGACTTCTCATAAAGCCCTGGACTTCAAGTATCACTGTACATACCCCTCCAGCTAGTGATTTCTTTCAGGCAGATGGTGGTGATGTTGCTTGCAAGGAAACATGGAGGTAAGAGCTAGTTTCTTTTGAAAACATCAATGGTTGCTCCCTCAGTTAAAAGCTGAGTCTAAATGAAGTATATTTTTAAACTCCCCAAATCTGCTACAACTGGACTACATACTTAGGCCAAAACTCATGATTACCACTGAATCAGACAGTTGGTGCTACCTCCTGAGGCATCTGGCGTCGAAACAAGAACCAGGCTGGGAGCTAGGAAACCCGTGATCTCATCCCTGATTGGCCTCTCACTAGTTTGTAAACTTGAACGAGTCACACCACCTTGTAGGCCACAATTACCTCACCTGTAAAATAGGTTGGACTAAATAATTACCTAATACAACCCTTTTTTTTCTTTTCATCCACCACTCTCCCTTCCTAAAAGCATCCTGATTCCCTCTTCAGTATTTGGTGTGATCCTGATGGTGCCCTCTCACTATCGAAGCCAAAAGACAGACCCATCATCTTTCCTTATTTACCCAACTGGAGCTTTTCTCCCAGGACTGAGTCTCACAGGATGGAAGGGACAGGTGGAGGGCACTGCTCCTAGGGAAATACTGCTGTCAAGTTGCCCTGGCCCTCCAGAGCGCCCTTGGTGTCTTTCCATTCCCCAAGCCTTGTTCTCTAGCCTCCTGTTGACCTCGGAGCCTCCTGATGGCCTTCCAGATAATTCCCTTTTAAGTCATCCACAGAGCAGTTCTGTTGCCTGCAGTCAAGGATCCTGACTGATACAGTGATCTCTAAGGGGAGGCCCCTTCCAGCTTCCAGAGACTGTGCTCACCCAAATCTTCTTGGGCTCATTTTAGAATCCCTGAACACCAGCGCTATGCAGGATGGGTTCTGTTCTCTCGCTTTTACAGTGTAGCTGTCAGAATTCAAGAGTGATGAGAAAGAGGAACACTCCCTTAAGGTTCAATCATCTGCTGTGCGATTATCCAAACTAAGCCTTTTAATGTCTCCCCAGCTCTGGACCTAGGTAATTCAAAAGTATAAATGTTTCCTTTGCAGTCTCCCTGTGGTGACAGTGGCACCATAGGATAGTTAAATGAGAAGGTCAATGGACTAGAACATTGTGAGAGGCTAATTGATCTATCACAGCAATACAAATGCCAAGAATTAATAGAAAAATTAACGTCACAGGAAGCCGAGGTATTGACAGCCTTAGAAGCTACTCCCTTCTGGCCCCTCCCACCTCTCACTGGGTTTGGTCTTATTCCAGCCTCAGGAGGGTATTTCCCTTTCCTGCAAACACACTCACACCCCAAATGCTTCCTCCTAGACCTGGGTAAAAGCCAACGAATAATGTAAGCCTGTTGGGTTTTCTCCCCAAGTTAATTTTTAAAGCAGCTCCTGGAAGCCTTCCCTCTGCCTGCAGTCCACCTCTTGTCCCGCTGCCAAACGTCCAGGAATGATTATGACACAGTAATACAGCACAGCGGGACTCCAAGGAGCACACTTACGATGCGTGCGCTGGATGAAAGGCCGTGAGTGCGGCAAGTGGGAGGACTCGCTCACTGGTGTCCCATCAGGCTCACAGTCCTGGGCGCTTAGAACACGGACGCTCCTGCTGCAGCCGCCCCAAAACCCGGAAACCAGGCTTTCGCTCTCCCAGAACTGTTAGTCATCCAGGGAACGCCGATCAGAGACAGGGGGATCCCATCTGCTCTGGTTGAACTATTACTTTTAATCTCAATCAAGTAAAGGGACAGGCAGCTGTCAGCCCCAGCCAGATTGGTTCCTAAATTTCTTTTTATATCAAATGACATCCAGCCTCTCTTCTGAGTAGCTCTGATGCATGGAGAAACTTAGACATGGGAGACCAGCAGAGTTACAAGACCATCGCTCTCTTGGCTTCACCATTCTCTCCCAACCTTCCTCCTCTCCTCCTTCATGCCCACCCTTTCTCATGGATTAAAATCAGTCCTCCATCAGGACACACCCAGTTTCCTACCTCAAAGCAGAATGCCCAGGAAAATAGTCATTGGTGTGTATTGAAGTATATTCTTCAAGTACTAATTTGGGAATATTAGAGGTCATCTACAAGGTTAAACATAAGGTAAAAAAGGAAAATTATAAATAAAAACAAAATTAAATTATAAAGAGCAGAGAAAAACAGAAAACCAAATATCTAAAATTCACTTATTAGGCAATGAATTTCCTGAGAATCAAAAAAAAAAAAGCTGAAAATTCATGAACTAAGCATACACCTGAACAGATTGGAAATGAAGTGAATCTAGAACTTGACGCTTTCTAAGATGGAACATAGAAGTCATGGCAGTGGCTTCCAACTGGAAGCAAATTTACCCCCCAAGGGACATTAACATGTCTGTAGATGTTCTGGGTTTGTCACAGCTGCCAAGTGCTGCTGGCAATGAGGAGGCAGAGGCCAGGGAGCTACTCACCAGCCTACACAGCATGATAGGCACTGGACAGACCCTCACACCAAAGAACTCTCTCACCCAAACGTCAATAGTGCCATGGGTGAGACACCCTGAGCTATGAGACATCTCTGAATTTCCATCCAGTAGAAGAGGAAGACTTTCTTTAACTGGACAAATTTTAAAGGAACAATCGAAGACAAAACAGAAAAATGCTTCTTAATTTATTTCCCTACATTGATACGTTTCACATACTGCTTACATAGAAAAACTAAGCCAAGAGTTGGTTCTTCAATGAGATTTACCAAGAAAAAAGGAATAAACTATCTTAGGAATAAAAAAGTAGAGATGAATAATTACAGCAACAGCAGATTGAAAAGGTAATAAGCGAATACTTATTATGATATAATACTTGTTACAATATGATAATAAATTTGAAAACAAACTTTAAACAAAACAAATTCCTAGAAAAAAATGTGCCAAAGCTTACTCCAGAAAAAAAGACATTCAGAATAGTTCAGTAACTATTAAAGAACTAAAATCATTAGTTTAAAATCTCCCCACAGAACTTAACACAGAGAACTGAAAGCTTACTTTATGCATAAACTTTTACACACATGTTCCTAGTACCTTTTTGTTTGTTTTTTTTTTTCACTATTTTAAATGAAGCTGGAGGAATTTAATAATGAAATCCTTTAATATGGTTCAGTTCACTGCAGGGCTGTTAGAAAATCAGGGATGATGTTCCTAGGTTTAGGAGAGAGATGTAATAATGTATTTTGCTGACATACTTCAAACATCTTTCAAACCATTTACTTTAAACCCTGCAAGGTCACAGAAGGATTTAAAATAACTTTTAACCATAGCAGCTTTTTTCATAACAGCCCCAAACTGGAAAATACCCAAATGTTCTTCAATAGGAAACTATGGGATACACCCAACCCACGAAAAACTACTCAGCAATAAAAAGGAATGAACTGTTGGTACACACAACCTGAATGAACCACAAGAAAATTATGCTAAGTGAAAAG
Source organism: Camelus bactrianus (assembly GCF_048773025.1). Classification (NCBI taxonomy): domain Eukaryota; kingdom Metazoa; phylum Chordata; class Mammalia; order Artiodactyla; family Camelidae; genus Camelus; species Camelus bactrianus. The sequence continues at coordinate 76,572,594 of NC_133541.1, forward strand.
AGCCAGTCTCAAAAGAATTCACACTGCATGATTTCATTTGTGTAGCACTCACCACATAACTGCACATAGATGGAGAACAGATTAGTGATTGCCAGGAGTGAGGAACAGAGAGAGGAGATGGATGTGGCTACAAAGGAGAAACGTAAGGGAGACTACTGGTGGAGACAGTGCAGTTCACTATCATAATTATAGTGGTAGTTACACAGGTGACACACGTGATAAAATGGAAGAGCGCTACGTACACAAACAAGTGACTGTGTGCACAGGTAACGGATGAATTCTGAGTAAGTCCTAAGTATTGTGCCAACGTCAAAATTGTGGGGAAGGCTGGGGAAACATACAGGATTTCCCTGTATATTTCCTGGTAACCTCTGTATATCTATTATTATTTCAAAGTTAAAACTTGAAATCTGTATCTGTATATGAATATTAAAATCTTCTCACAAAGGCAATACCAAGCCTAGAAGTGCAGGGTTTAGAGGGGATGCACCAAGTTTTCAAGGATCAGATATTCGTTCTTACAAACTCATCCAGAGAGAAGACAAAAAAAAAAAAAAAAAAAAAAAGCCTCTCTAATGCATATAAAGAACTAACATAACTCTGAAAACAATGAGCAAAAAAAGTACCAGAAAAATTAAAAGCCAATCGGCATCATGAACATGGATGAACCTCCTACAAAGTAAAGGCAAACTTAATCCAGCCATGAATGAAATATTTAAAATATCAATTCATCAATTTTGAATTAGATTTCTTCCAAGAATAAAAGAAAGGCTTAACTGTATAAAATCTTTTTCACGCAAACTATCACATTAACAGAGAAAAAAGGGAAAAAAAAGTAGAGAAAATTCTACTGGTAGTCAAAAACCTAGTAATCTGGGTAGAAAACTAACTTATTTATAATCGTAAAGGAATCTACAGCAGCCTACAGTCAACACTGGTGAAACATTAGAAGCATTCCCTTTAAAATCAGAAATGAAACAAGGAACATCCAGCACCATTTTCTATACAAACTTGTACTGGATGTCCTAGCTGCTACAGAAAGTCAAGAAAAGAAATATACTGTTATAATTAGAAAGAAAAAAATAAAACTTATCCAGAGATGATATGATAGTTTACATTCTAAACCCAAATACTTATAATGAATAAGAGAATTTAACTAAATTTCTAGATATAAGATCAACATGAAAAAAATCAACGACATTTCTTCACAAGCCAAAAAATAAGAAAGAGTAAGAATAATATTTTAAATGCCACAGCAATAGCAACAAAACTATAAAATACATAGCAGTAAACTAACAAAAGTTTTGAAAACATCAAAGAAGACCATTAAATAAACAGAGTGCTATGTCTTCTGATGTCAAGGGACACTCAGTACTGTAAAAATATCAAAGCTTTCTAAATGATTTACTACAAAAATGCAATACTTGTTTAATATTGAATGCAGATCCTTACAGAAATTAACAAGAGGATTCTAAATTTATATGAAGAACAAAATGGTCAAGAAGAGCAAAGATCCTTAAAAAGAAAACCAAGGATTACAAGGTATAGAGCTTTGCCCTATTAGACAAAACTAATCATAAAGTTACAGTATGGTATTAGCACAGAGAAACAAATAGAAAAATTAACCAGAACAGAGATACTGAAAATAAACCCAATTACAAACACCTGATACACCGTGAAGGTGGTGCTGCAGGTGAGTGGGGGAAAGACAGACCATTCAGTGAAATGTGCAGGGAGACTGGGTTATCCACAAGGGGGAAATGATGTGAAGTCCCGACTTCACAGCCTATGTATACATTTTTTTTTTTTTACTTTAAAACTGACAAGTAGATTAAAACCTTAAATGTCAAAAACAAAACATTAAAAAAATTTGGAAGAGAATATCAGAGTTATTGTTACAACTTTGGAGCAGGAAAATGCTCCTTAAACAAGTCACAAAAGGAAAAAATTACTAAATTAAATTTATATTAAACACTTCAGTTAATCAAAAGACATAGAAGATTAAAAGACAAATTATAAACTGTAAGACAATATTTATAAAACATGTAACTGACAAAAAAATTGATAATCAACAATATATAAAAGATTCCTACAGATCACAAAGAAAGGACATATAACCCAAAAGAAAAATGCCCCACAAACATGAGAAAAAAAGTCAGTAGTAATCATGGGAATGCAAACTGAAACTACAATTACGTATCACTTTATACCTACAAGGTTGGCAACATTTCAAACGTGGACAGTTGCAAGCACAGGTGAGGATATGAAGACTGATGCTCATACAGCCAGGGCACAGACCCAGTGACCCGGCCCTTCCTTCCCTGGGACACGTCTGAGAGCGCGCCTTGTGCAGGTGTCCCGGGAGACATTTTTAAAAATATTTATAATAGCATGGCTTGTAATAGAAAAACAATCCTGAAATGTTCACCAACACAAAAATGGAAAATGAACTGTGATACATTTTTATAGTGAAGTACTCCACAGCACCCAAAGTTAATGAGCTACATTCACAAGCATCAACACGAATGAATCTCAAAAATAAAACTTTGGACACTTCTGCTTCTGCTTGGGATGTAGAAAGCCACAAGAAAGGGTCACTCCCACCCTAAAACCTACGAGAAAATAACTGAATAATCTACAGTATCATGATTTTTTAGACCATCAGAGAGCTTATGTCACAAGGTCACCAAGGAGAGTAAACCGCAGAGTGACAAGTCCTTTGAGGAGACAGGGGCACACAAATTATTCATCTTTGGCCAAGCACAGGAAGAAAGGACGGCCACCATGATAGTGGTTATGTAGAAAACAACTGAAATCAAAACAAATTAAAGGCAAAGTGGAGATGGGTGACCATCTTGGAGCTCCAGTCACAAGAAGTATCTGCAGCCACTTGCCATCTCTTTTCCATGTGTGTCCACCACATGCTCATGAGGGTGGGAACCTGAGAGAACCCTTCCGGGTGACTTAGGCATGAAGAAACTGCCAAGATTTGAGAGTGGAACAAGAGGCCTATGAGAACCCATGTGCAATCTCAGCCCAGCAGAAGTGCAAGGTCACCACTGGTTGCTGCTAGAGGACAGGCAAGAAGCCGGCCTGTGCCCCAGATGTTACACATTCCTGTCACAGGAAACAAAGCCACTTGCCCATGAGGCAGGAAAGCCCCTGAGCCCTAGAACCTTCACTGAGTAAGAGGATGTAGAAGCGGTCTGCCTTTGGGGTGGGGACAGCAATGCTGAGAAACTCCCATTTCTAAGCTCAAGGAAAAAGGGAAAAATAATACAATTTCTGGAATGTATCTAAAGCACTGCCCAGAAGGAAATTTATACCATCTAATGTTTTTACTTATAAAGAAAAAAAATGTTTCAAATTGATGATATAAACTAACTTGACGAGCAAATTAAATTCAAAATAAGAAGATGATAGGGAATAATGAAATAGATAACCAGAAAAAAAGAAAAATGAGAAATGAAATACTAATTTCTTGAAATGACCAATAAAAACAAAAGTCTATCAGATTGGTCAAGGGATAAAAAAGAGAATGTACAGATGACATTCATCAAAAATGAAATAGGGGGATAATCCTACTGACTCTGTACACATTAAAAGAAAAATAAGGAAGCATCATAAACAACTAGCTATGCCAGTAAGTTTGCCAACTTACTAAAATCAACAGATCCCTCCAAAGACACAAAGTACAAAAGCTCAGTCAACAAGAAATCAATAACCTGAATAGCAACACTGTTGACCCCTGAACAACATGGGGGTTCAAGATGCTGACCCTCTGTGCGGTCAAAAATTTGCATATAACGTGTAGTTGTCCTTCTGTGGGAGGTTCCTCCATATCCCCAGTACACACATATCCATGGTCCTGCACCTGTAGATTCCACCAACCACGGTGGTACTGAAGTATTTACTGTTGGAAAAACACCCACCTATATATATAAGTGGACCTGCACAGTTCAAACGTGTGTTCTTCAAAGGTTAATTGTATATTTATCAAATAAAGTGAATTTGTAGTTTAAAACTTTATCACAAAGAAAACTGCAGATGGCTCCATTGATGAATTCTATCAAATACTGATGGCTGAAATAACAATATTACACACCCTCTAGAATGAGGAAAAAGGGAAATACTTCTCAAGTCACTTGATGAGGCCAGCATCACACTAAAACCATAAGCACACAAGGATATTTTGAGAAAACTCCAGACCCATAGTACTCAGGAACACAGATACAAAAACTCTTAACAAAATATTAGGAAATCAAATCCACCAATAGGTAAAAAGGAAAACAAAGCATGAACAAATGTGTTTTATCGCAGGACCACACAGTTGGTTCAACAATCAAAATAATAATACAAATAATAATCAACATTGTCAAAAGACCAATAAAGACCATCCATATGATCACCTCATTGGATGCAGAAAAACATTTGAGAAAATTCCATAGCTTCTGACAATAAAAATTCTTAAAACACTAGGAATAGAAAGGAATATCCTCAACTGATAAAGGGCATCTATGAAAGATCCATGGCTATCATATTTGGTGATTTAAAAAAAAATCAATGTTTTTCTTGCCCTAAAATTGGGAACAAGGCAAGGATACCAACTGTCACCATTTTTATTCATCACTACACTGGCGGTCATAGCAAGACCAATAATGTAAGGAAAACAATAATAAAATCTGAGAAGAACAAAGTACAATCATCTTTATCTGCAGCAATATGACCCTCCATGTAAAATACACTACGAAATTACAGAAAAACCTACTAGAACTCAGTAACAGAAGTTAGTAAGATCACAGGATAAACAGTTAATTTACAAAATCAGCCTGGGTCTATATACTAAGCAACAAAGAACTGAAACTGAAATTTCACAAGACCATTTAAAATAATGTCAAAAACATATACTCTCAAGGATAAATTTAATAAACTGTATGTAAGAACAGAACACTAAAAATACAAATTATTGCTAACAAATTATTGGAGAGAGAAATCATGCTCATTGGTTAAAAGACCAACTATTATGATCTCAAGTTCTCCCAATAATTGATGTAAATTTGATGTATTTCCAATCAGAATTCCATCATGCCAATTTTCAATATTGCTGAGTTGATTCCATAATTTATGGGTAAAAGCCAAAAATTTTGAAAAACAAGACAAAGACTTACACCACTTAATTTGCTATAAATCAGCATTGTATTTGCATTAAAATAAACATACAGATTAATGAAACCAAATTGTGATTCCAGAATATATCCATATATCGTCTATATGATCAAGTGATTTTAAACAGACTGCCAGAATATTAAATATCTCTATATAAAAAATGAACTTTGGCCATTACCTCGCACCATATAAAAATTAACTCTAAATGGATTATAGACCTCAACATAAAAGGTAAAATTATAAAATCTCTAAAAGATAACACAGGAGAAAAATCTTTGTGACCTTCAGTTAGGCAAACAATTTTTAAATAGAATACAAAAGCGCAAACCATAAAAAAAATGAATTGGACTTTTTCAAAATTAAAAACATTTGCTTTTTAAGAGGTACTCTTAATGAAATAACAACAAATGATAGGCTGGGTGAAAATAAAGTCTCCGAACCAACATTTTACCAAAGAAAAATGACAAATAACCAAGAAGCACATACAAAGATGCTCAATGTTGTTATCAAGTAAACACAAATTAAAACCTCAGTGGGATACCACTGCAGAGCCAGCAGAATGGCTAAACCTGTACAGACTGACATTACCACCACCTGCAAGAATGCTGAACTGGAGCTCTCAGACAGTACTCACAGGGATGTAAAACAGCACAGAAACCATTTTGGCCTCTTCTTTTAAACATATACCTATCATATGACCCAGAAAATCTACTTCTAGATATTTACCCAACAGAAATGAAAGCAAAAGACCGTACTTGCAAAAGCTTTTATGCTAAGTGAAAAAAACTCTTACACAAAAGAGTATAAGAGTGACGTCACCAAGATGGTGACATAGGTTGTTCGGACTTTCCTCCCCCTCACAGGAACAGCTAACAACTGCTCATGGACAAAATGCCACTGAGAGAAACCGAGAACACAGGGGTGAGGCGGAGGCACCCTCTGCCCTGCAGAGACCGAGACAGACTGCATTTGGAAAGCCCAGAGGTCTCCCCTGAGCCAGCGGGCTCCTCCAGCAGGAAAAGAGAGCTCGGGTGGACCTATAGCTCCCCCGGCATTGTGGGTCACTACTTGGGAGCCCCCGTTCTCGTCTTGCCCCATGAGGACGGCAGGGGCATGAGCTGACCACCGGGAAACTGATTTCAAGGGAGAAGCCTTGCAACAACCAGCACTCTAATCCTGGCTGACCGAGTTCCTACCTTCAGCGTCCAAGTAGCACTCCCAACCAGCCGCTTTTCTCATTTGCAGAGCCAAGGCGGTGGCACAGTGTGACTGTAGAACTCGGTGCGGTACAGGTCTGCCGGATTCAGGACCTCAGATGAAGAGCCTTCCTGGCCCTGAAGTCCGTTCTTCCCCGAGCAAGGCAGGAGGGCTTACTGATCCAGCCCAGCTCGTTGCTGAGATGAGCTCCCCACCCCACCTGGCCAGAAAGCAGATGGAGAACACCTGGGAGCTGCCTAGCCCAGCAAGTCTCAGGCACGGAGTACGGCAGGCACACACGATCTTCCGCAGAGCAAAACCAGAGGCTCCATTTGGCCAGGAAACGTGGGGAGTGGGTCAGCTCGAGTCAAGACCACAGAGAGCCTTACTGAGCGTGGAGAGTTCCCTTGCTTCATGCAGGCAAGTGGGCTAATTCATTGCCTGGCCCGCGGCTGAGCGTAGCTGCTGGCCCTTCCTGACCAGAAAGCCTGATTGGGAATACCTGGAAAGCTTTATGGAGCTGTCTTCCTGACCTCCCCAGGCAGGAGACCTAATTCAAAGCCTGGCCCACTGCAGAGTGAAGCTTCTGGCCTCTCTTGACGAGAAAGCCTGATAGGGAACACCTGAAAGTGCACGGCCCAGCAAAGCTCAAGCAGAGAGGACAGCAGGCTCAGCTGATCATCCACAGAGCAAAACCAGTGGTACTCTTCAGCCAGGGAACTCGGGGCATGGGTCAGCTTGAGTCAAGTCTGCAAACAAACAGCCTTGCGCGCCCACTTGACGCCGGCAGGAAAACTAACTCATATCCCTGCCCGTTGCTGAATACAGCTTTCAGCCCACTCAGCCAGGGACCCGAACCACAGCACACAGGAAGCTGTATAGCCGTCCAACAGCCAGGCCTACAGTGGGCACTTCAACAAAGAAATAGCCCCTGGCTTCCACCTGGAAGATTATGGAAATCATAATCTACACAGTGGTGGGGGGTTGGGTTTTACAAGGTGTCCGCAGCCTTAAGTGAGTAGGCCGTGGGGCCCAGGCCAAAGTTCACAATAGCCTGCACTTGGTAAGAGGTAAATTTACGCATGCGCCAGTAGCATGAGTATGCATTATAAACAATACGCATGCGCCGGTAGCGTGAGTCCGCATTATGAACACTACGCATGCGCCACTAGCATTATAAAAGGACAAGTGTGTACACCTGAGCTCCGCCCGCCGCGTGAGCCACCGAATTGTTCTGCAGTAAAGTGCGTTTGCTTCATGTCAGCTCCTCACGCATTATGTCGGCTCCTTATGCTTTTTTCTAGTTGGGCAGCTCACCTCCTCGAATCCCTCCCTCTTCGGCCTCCCTCGGCTGACACAAGGACATTGATTTGTCACAATCAGCGAACATACACCGGATTTGTGCACTTCATTGTTTGTAAAACTTATACCAAAGAAAAGTAAACAAATGTTGAACTCTAATGATATTCATGCTGAACTATATAGGAGTGTGATGATGTCTGTGATTTACTTTGAAATGTATTTTTTTTTAAAGATGAACTGATAGAGTCGTGAGATGAAAAAATGAATAGGTATGTGATTTTTTTTAAAGTGTAGAAAAATGTTAATTGTTAAATATAAATAATGGGCATGTGGTTGATCTACGAATTGTTAAAAATCTTCCAACTTTGTTCTTTGTTTGAAATCTGTCATAATAAACTTTTTAAAAAAGCAAGATGCACAACTGTAGCTATAGTAGGTGGTCTTTTATTTCAGAAGTATCTAGAGTAATGCTAGAAAGAAAAGGGGGAGTGATGTGGGCATGCCAGCACACACCTTTAATAGTGTTTTACTCTTTAAATCATGTACATATATAACCTATACAAAACATTTTTTTTAAAAAAGAAGACAGCTTGTCCAATGAAGGAATAAAAGCTTAGGGGTCTAGTTGACCAGCTCCTTTCTCCTGCCTCCCACAATATTTGGAATCCATTCATTCCAAGGTCTTTGGGGAAAAGGAGAAAAGGCAAATGGTTGAGCTTCTTGGAAGCTTGCCTGGAAACTCATTTTGAAATAGTGAGATTTTTGTTTTAGCTACACCTCTATCCTCCCTCCTGCCCTACACACACACTCACCCACACTCACTGTCACACACACACACTCACTCACATAGGATTCTGCATGAATAACCCCATCTCCAGTGTCCCTGCGCCTCCTCCACACCTCCCTCCCCTTGTACCCCAGTTTCTCTCCCCACCACTAGCCTTCCCTCCTCAGAGTAAGGTTTCTCAAGAAGGTACACAGGATGGCAACGATAGGGATTCTAGTCAAGAAACAACCTGCTAAACCACTTCACACAGTTTCTCAGGCAAGTATCCTCCCTGAGAGGTTGCCACTGGGAAATGTTTTGCTCAGAAGTGTGACTGGGCTCAAGAGATATGACCTTGGGAAAGGAATCACCAACTTACACCAGAGTTTTCCCAAGGCTCAATAACCTAAAATTGATACATTGTTCATCTGAATCCTGCCACACATTTTCCCACCCCAACAAAACCAAGCGCTTTGGCCCGCAGCTGGCCCCGAAATGCCAGAGAACACGGCAGGGTCCCTGGTCTAACAGATGCCTGAAGCAAATCAGTGACTCTGAGGGGTAAGGAATTTATGAGATGATAGAGTATTTGGAGAGATGAGAGAGAAAGCATTTTTCACAGGGCGGCAGAATGCTTGTTAAGGCTGATTACTCGGGGGAAAGGCCAGGGAAGGGCAAATACGTTGACTCCACAGCTAAAACTTGGAGCTATGAACAGCAGCCAAGAAAACCCAACTGGTTACGCTGCCTCTAAATGAGAAACATCAAAGAAGAGATTAAATTAGAGCAGCGAATTTTAAATCATGGAGGGGCTGTCTGTCTTTATCAGTGCACATTGCTAATCAAATCCGAATCTCCGTGGTAAGCAGGGAGGATAATACAGAAATAGAGAGAATGTCAAGAGGAGGCTGGCTTGAGAAACGAGTGTCCAGGGACCACAGAGATGTTTAAAATTAATCAGCGAGCCTGCGGGAACTATCCCTGATCTTCCACTTCCCCTTCCTGGAGCCCAGCCTGGCTCTGGGCGAGCCAGAGCCCTGAGGGGTAAATCAGGGAAGAGAAATCACCGGAAGGAAAGAATGGAATTAAAGGATGCAAACAAAAATAAGAGGGGCCGCACTGGAGATCATTTTACACACAACGTGGGCAGCTCAGGGTCTGTGGACATGCTGCTCAGGGCAGTGCCCGGGCTGCACACGGGGCCTCCACAGCTCACAGGACCCCCACGTTTGGATCCTTTCTGGCTGTCAGCCTGGGCTTCGCCTGTATATCCTAACAATTTAGTAGCTTGGAATAATACATATAAATTGAAAAAAAAATTTTTTTGATTTTGTTCTTTAAAAGCCACAATAACTTACTAATGGGATGTGTACCTGTTGGGCACTGCACAGCTTCTCCAACTTTGGAATCAGATTGGACTTAACCACCCCTTATTTCCGGTCCCACACTGGTGTTTATTCAGTACTGGCTTTTTATTGCAGCAGCCATTGAAGATACAGCTTCATAAAGATATGATATCATCAAATAGGCTGAAGTATGTTCTAATGTTGAAACTGTAAGCTACATGGAGCTAGTAATTCACATGATATTCAACAGAGGTTTCCCTCAAATTATTTTTCCATCAAATTTTTAAAATATTCTGTGGGATGCCTGTGAATTTCTATGGTACTTTGGGATGCCTCAGCGCACAATTTGGGAGCCATAGTCCTAGTCATAAGTATTTAGTTATTGGAAGTCTACCTGGGTTCAAATCTTGTCAGTTTCCACATGTATAAAATTTGTTAAATTATGGTGCCTACTTCATATGGGTCTTGTGAAAATTAAATGAGACTATACATTCTTAAACATCTAGCCAAGGATGTGACAAAAAGAAGGACTTTGTATTAGGTTTCTATTGCTACATAACAAATTACCATAAACTTAAAGGCTTTAAACAATACACATTTATCAGCTCACAATTTCCATCAGGAGACACGGCTTAGCTGGGTCCTTTGCACCAGGTTGCAATCTAGTTGTTGGCCAGGACTACAGTGTCATCAGAGACTCAAATGGGGAAAAAATAACTTTCAAGCTCCCTCAGGTTGGTGGCAGAATCCATGTCTTCGAAACTGTAGGAATGAGCTCCCTGTTATTACTGGCTGTTGGCCAGAGGTTGCTTTCAGCTTTCTTAGGCAACCCACAATTTCCTGCCATGTGACCCCCTTCACAGGCAGTTGACTTGACAGCAGCTTGCTTCTTCAAGGCCACTGGAAGAATTTCTCTTCCTAGTCTTAGAAGACAGAGTCTCAAACAATGAAAAATAACCATGGGAGTACATTTGCCACATGAAATAATCTCTTCAAGAGAGTGACATGGGGGAGGAGAGGAGGGGAGGTTTAAATTAAGAGATTAGGATTAACAGAAACACACTACTATATATAAAATTAAATAGATAAACAACAAGGGCTTATACTGTATATTACAGGGAACTATATTCAATATCTTATAATAACTTATAATAAAAAAGAATATGAAAAAATACATATATAACTGAATCACTTTGCTGTACACCTGAAATGAACACAACATTGTAAATCAACTCTACTTCAATAAAAAAGTTAAAAAAAAAAAAAAGAGAGTGACATGCCATCATTTTGCATCACATATTCTGTTCAATAAAAGAATACCACAGGTCCACCCACAGTCAGAGAAGATTATTATAAAAGGACATGACTCACTGGGGGTCACCTTAGGTTTTGTCTGCCACAGCCTTGAAAGTAGTGTCATGCCCCTCTTCTCTTCTCCAAACTAAATATGCCCAGAAGCATCAACTGTAGCCTGTGTAGCAGGTTAAGATTCCTGGCTCTATCCTCTATGCTGACATCAAAAGACATTTGCCTTAAGAGGAAAAGTGGGGTGGTGAGGGGAGGGGGTCTAGCACTACTTTGCTGTATTGAGGAGCTGGGTCCAACGAACAGTGGAGGCACTTTCCACTTTCATTTAATTTACTCACCTTCCCACTCATTTATTCAACCATATTTTATTCAATCATTTCTATGATTCAAGCCCTGGTCTATCCTGAATGAAGACAAAGATTAAGGAAAATTCTCATGGTCCTTGTACATAGGGACTTATCCACCCACACTGGACACACCACCGTTTGAATCCATTCAAATGGTACTTCTAGCACATTTCCCAGCCTGTGACTCCTTTGAGGTTAGGGAATTGACTCTCCCTGGGAAGAGCTGTGGCCACCCATTTAGTACTGATGTGGTCAAGAGCTACTGGCCCTGAGGAGAGAGGGAGATGGCAGAGGTGAGTGACATAGAGGAGAAGGAACATGACCAGAATAGGGTACCTGAGTTTCAGGGCTCTCAGTGTGTGTCCCTGGAGTTCTCCAGACCTCAGTTTCTTCATCTTATCAGAGAAGGGGTGATCTGAACCAGTGGCTACTAAACTTTCCACCACTAAAAACCCATTTTTATTATCCCCTCAACACATATACTTTGAAAAAAAAAAAGTCTATCCAAATCAGCTGTGCATATTAAAAAATAGTCAGTTGATCTCATGAAATCTGCAGTGTTATACCTGTGTTGATATCATTCCAGTCAAACATTGAGAAGCTAAAGCTTTTGGTGGACCCAGATAGCCAGGAGGGGTATGCCACTGAGTCCAAGGCATTAGAAACTGGAAAATGCTAACACACCCAATATTATGGCTGCAGCCCTCTGCATACAGGGACCCCACCTACCCAATATTTCCTCCAAGTGGTATGGAAGCTACTAGGTAATCCTGGAGATGACTTAGGTGATACATCTTATTTATAGTACATGTTTATTCCAATATGCGGTAATAAAAATTTTTACTAGCCCATCAAACCAATGAGATAATATCCATTTAAGATAAACTAAATGAAAAAAATTGTACAGAGTAAATAAACACCAATCCAGGTGGTATATGGCTACAGAAACACTGTGAGGGCTGTATGCAAATAATTGGCATTTGGAAAACCCTGGCTTCCTTCACTCCCAGAGACTCTTCACCCCACATTCAATGATGCTGTGTAAGTGCATTTCCTTTCTCAGGCCAGCCCCCACATACCACCCCAATTCCTTCTGGCTTCTACAAGAATGGGGCTCTTAGACCCACTAGGAAAATTGTGCTCAGAACAGCCAAACTGGCTAACAGGCTCTTTGATTTCTAGGTTTTGAATTGCTGATCAGCTATTTTACAAGAGCCCTAGCTTTCCCATCCCTATAATTCGCTGTCAAGTATCAGACTGCAAAGCAAAACACGACCATGGTCAGGGATATTTGGCCTTGGGGTTTAAAAAAAATAATGATATTGTTCTCACTAAAGATCAAACACAAGGCTTTTTCACTCAGAAGCACATCAAGAACTGTGTTGCCTTGGTGCTTCCTCTGACCCTCCTCTGCGTGATACATGAGGATGCCTGCTTTAAAAATCTTTTTCTTTTTTCTTTTTATTCCCTAGCATTTTTTCCTTGTGAGATGTTGACAGTGAAAAAGTACAAAATAAGCCTAGAGCCTTGACACTAGAGATTACCAGGAGACTAAATGAGATCTGTCCGTCTGTCTGTCTGTCTTGGGTACATCTGCAGGCTCCCTTGCCAGCTCAGCACCATGGACAGAGAGCCATATCGTAGTCTCCTGATTCATTTGTGTTCTCCACGTTCCTTGGAAGCACATTTTTTAAAGGGAGGAAATTGGTATTTTTATATCTCTTATGGATGGGATACTTTCTCCCTATCTATAACTGTCTGGAAATGCTTTTTAGAAATAGAAACCTCAATGATGAGGTAAGGAATAAATCTTTCTTCTAGCTTTGGAGTTAACTGAGAGAGAAAGAATGAATGAGGGCCTCACAGCGAGGCCAGCAGAGCAGCAACACCTTCTCATGTGTCTAGAAGGACCATGCCACTCCACTGTCGTACCCACCCCTCCACGAGGCCAGAGTGGGGAACGGGGGCTGCCTAAGTACTGTCTTCCCAAACTTAGCCCCAGGTGTGGAGTGTGGACATGAGGAAGATCTGCCTTGTACAAAGGCACATGTGCTAAGGACAGATTAAAGGAGGTGGCAACTGACATCTACTCATTTATTACAGAGCAAAATATGTTCCTAGATTGTGGAAAATAGAATGGGTGACAGGAGAACCATATGGGTTAGTTCTCTGAAAGGTTTCAAACACTATACCTCTTCCAGTGGTAAGTGTCATGTGGGAAACTTCCCCCACTCTTTTCTCCCTTTGCATCTGCCCTTCTAAGCTCTGCTTCCCAAATTCTGGCTCCCTGCAGCAGCCCTAGATTTCTCTGTCTGTCTGTCTCCTCATGTGACTCAGTCCTTGGGCTCACGGATCCTTCTTTGCCTACAGTCTTCATATCCCTCAGGGTGCTCAGAAGCCCAGGAAAAGAGCACTTATAGAATACTGCCACCACTCACAGTGGGAATATTCTCTAAGTGCAGGGAGGAGGGAGAATAGAGGAGGTGGAGGAGAAAGTGGTTGATACCCTTTTTTTTCTTAGGAGCCTGTTCTTTAATTTGTATCACTGTTGGAATTTTGGGGAAATCTTCACCTTATGAACATACTTGAAGCTCTTTTATGCCAGTTATGACATTAACAGCCACTGGAATATCTCACATAAGTACAGCTTAGGCTAAATATCAAGGACCTATCCTATCTATTACCTCATCCACCCCAAAGCAATTCTAGCTCAGGACACTCTCAAAGACCTGCCTTTTGGGGGGCATCTACAAGGAAGTGGTGTTGACTGACAGAAATCGCAAGAATCATGCTACTTTCATGCCCACAAAGTAAAGCAATGTCTCAGCTCACTGGTACACAGATGCTAAAGCGGGGTTGGAAGCATGAAAGGGTGGGGCCATAAATGTCTATGGGATGATCTTGACAGTGAAAGAGGATGCTCTTAATAACTAAGCTGGGACCACAGGACCATCACCAGCAAGGTGAGAGGTGCAGTCACCAATTCTAAGACTAAGGGACCCTGCTGGACATTGCCTCCCTAACTGTCCCATTCAGAGCCCTCTTGTTTGCAATATATTAACTTTGTGATATTGAACTTGTGCAAAGTGAGGTTTATTTAGGATGCAGGCAATGCATTGGGGGTGAAGAGGGGCAAGCTTCCAGAAAATATACCTAAAAGGAAATATAGGGAAAAGGAAAAAAAATGATTCCTCATTGGAATTGAACTATATGGAAAATACTGGCAATGTAATTCAGAGCCAGAAATGTGACTCTGCTCAAGTACAGACATATTTCACTCTAAACTGCTCCCCTTTCATTATCTCGTCAGTGCAAGTTCAGCCATCTTGGGCTACTGTGTACAGTTGATTATAAAGGCAGTGTGCTGCTTGCAGGACTCAGTGAAGCTGGCTGGTGCAGACTGGGAAAGAGCAAGGCAAGCAAACAGACTGGCCTGGCACATGAGAAGGAAAGCTTCCCCAGCTGTGGGGGCATGAGTAAGCGATGACATCCCTCAAAATTTCAGTTACCTAAACTGTATGCAGCAGGGGACACAGCTCAAGCCTAAAACACATCCTCTGCAGGATTCAGGCATCAGCTCCAGTTGAAACCACATCCCTGGAGGATTCAGGCCTACCTGGGGATAATTAGAGGACTGGCGGGGCAACCCTCTAGGGGCTATAGTTAGAGAAATAATTAAGGAGTCATGGTCAGTATGGGAGGGTGGAGAGATTTCAGGCACATAGTGTCTGTCAGTCAAATGATTCCCAACTGACACATCCCATTCAGAGGGGCCAATTTACATGCCTTTGTCTCTTTTTCAGAATACCAACTCTAAGGCCAGTTTTACCCTGATATCAAAACCAGATAAGGACACCACAGGAAAAGAAAATTACAGGCCAATGTAGGTGATGAACATAGATGCAAAAAATAAATAAATAAATAAATTCAGCAATACTTTGAAAGGATTATACATTATGATCACATGGTATTTATTCCAGGGAGGTAAGGATAGTTTGACCACCACAAATCAAGGAATGTAATTCACCACATTAACAAAATGAAGTATAAAAACCATATGATGATCTCAACAGATGCAGAAAAAGCTTTTGGCCAAATTCAACAACCATTTATGATAAAAAAGAAAAAAAAAACCTCTCAACAAAGTGGGTATAGAGGAAATGTACCTCAATATAGTAAAGGCCATATTTGACAAACCCACAGCTAACTACATACTTGATGATCAGAAGCTGAAAAGTTTTCCTCTAAGATCAGGAGCAAAACAAGGATGCCCACACTAACCACTTTTATTCAACATAGTATTGGCAGTTTAGCCAGAACAATTAGTCAAGAAAAAGAAACAAACTATTCAAATTAGAAAGGAAGAAGTAAAACTGTCAGTATTTACAGATGGCATGATATTATATATAGAAAACCCTAAAGACTCCATGAAAAAATTGTCAGAACTAATCAAAGAATTCAGTAAAGTTGCAGGATACAAAATCAATATACAAGAGTCTGTTGCATTTCTACACACTAATAACAAACTATCCAAAAGAGAAGTGAAGAAAACAATCTCATTTACAATTGCATCAAAAAGAATAACCTAGGAATAAATTTCACCAAGGAGGTGAAAGATCTGTACACTAAAAACTACAATTTACTGATGAAAAAAACTGAAGAAGACACAAATAAATGGAAAGATAACCATGCTCATGGATTGTAAAAATTAATAGGATTAAATGTCCATACTACCCAAAGAAATCTAGAGAGTCAGTGCAACCCTTATCAAAACTCTAATGGCATTTTTCACAGAAACACAACAAACAAGCCTAAAATTTGTATGGAACCACAAGACCCTGGGTATCCAAAGCAATGTTGAGAAGAACAAAGAACAGAGCTGGAGGCACCATATGCCCGGATTTCAAAGTACACTACAAAGCTACAGTTATCAAAATAGTATTGTATTGGCATAAAAACAGACACATAGATCAATGGGACATAACTGAGAGCCCAGAAATAAATCCACACATATATGGCAAATTAATCATGACATAGGAGCCAAGAATATACAGTGAGGAAAGAACAGTCTCTTCAATAAATATTGGTGGGAAAACCGGACAGCCACATGCAAAAGAATGAAAGTGGGCCGCTGTCTCACACCGTACACAAAAATTAACTCAACGTGGATTAAAGACTCGCATGACAACCTCAAGCCATAAAACTCCTAGAAGAAAACACAGGCAGTAAGCTCCTTGATATCGGTCTCAGTGATGATTTTTTTTGGACTTGACACCAAAGCAAAGGCAACAAAAGCAAAAGTAAACAAGTAGGGCTATATTAAACTAAAATACTTCTGCACAGCAAAAGAAACCATCAACAAAATAAAAAGGCAAGCTACTGAATGGGAGAAAATGTTTGCCAAGCATATATCTGATAAGGGGTTAATATCCAAAATATATAAAGAACTCACACAACTCAATAGCAGAAATAAAATAATAGTGATTAAGTTTAAAAATGGGCAGAGAACCTGAATAGACATTTTCCCAAAGAAAACATAAAGAAAGCCAACAGGTATATGAAAAAGTGCCACTAATCATCAGTGAAATGCAAATCAAAACTGCAGTGAGATGTTACCTTACACATGTCAGAATGGCTATTATCAAAAAGATAAGAAAGAATGAATGTTGGCAAGAATGTGGAAAAAAAGGAAACCCTTGTGCACTGTTGGTGGAAATTTAAATTGCTGCAGCTACTATGGAAAACAGCATAGAGTTTCCCCCCAAAAATTAAAAATAGAACTACCGGCAATTCCACTTCTGGGTATTTATCCAAAGAATATGAAAATACTAATGCAAAAAGATGTACACACCTCCATGTTCACTGCAGCATCGCTTACAATAGCCAAGACATGGAAGTAACCCAAGTGTCCAAATGAAAGATTAATGAATAAAGAAATGTGGTATTTATATACAATGGAATATTATTCAGACATAAAAAAGAATGAAATCTTGTCATTTGTGACAACATGGATGGCACTTGAGACCATTATTCTAAGTGAAGTAAGTCATAAAGACAAATACTGTATGATCTCACTCATATGTTATCACTACTTTCTTTTCAAAAGAAAAAAAGAATCCCCCCCCTCCAAATGAGTAAATAGACAACAGGCTGGTGGTTGCCAGAGGCAGAGGGTGGAGGATCTTGGTGAAATAGGTGAAGGAGGTCAAAAGGTATAAATTTCCAGTTACAAAGTTAAAAAGTCATGGAGATGTAATGTACAGCATGGAGACCATAGGTAATAATATTGTATTGCATACTTCAAAGCTGCTGAGAGTAAGTTTTAAAAGTTCTCATCCCAAGAAAGAAAATTTTGTAACTACATGTGGTGTCAGATGTTAATTAGATTTGCTGTGGTGATCACTTTGCAGTATATACTAATATGGAATCATTATGTTGTACACCTGAAACTAAAACATTGCATGTCAATTATAGCTCAGTAAAAAACAAAAAACTTGTTTATTACTCACAGAAATAGTAGGAGGCAGAGTAACAACTTGCACTTGTTCTCCAAAACCCAGTCCCACAGAGAGACACGACTGGGCCAACTATTACCTGCACATGCAGTGGGGAGCATTACAGGAATGGAGCCCTGAGATTAGCAAGCCCTGATCTCATCTAAGTGTTTCTGGAAAACCTGCCCAGACCTCCTTTCCAGAGCAAGAGATTATCCTGGAATGTAAGGGAATCTGCTCTGAGAAGGGGAGGTGGATGCCCCATCTTTATTAACCTGTAATGTAAGAGACATTGCCATCTTTCCCAGGCTGCTTGCTTGTACAAACATTCTTGAAAACATACTCCAAATCAAATTGGTTTTTGTGCTTAGACATCTAGAAACTTGAGAGATTCATGGAGAATCATCTCCCAATCTGTATGCCAGCACTGTAAACTTGGGCCTGGCAGAGGAAGTAGCTAAGGAAGTTGTTATCTGATGGCCTCAATTTTTCTCTTTTCAGTTAAATACCAAGTAAGATTATTTGCCAAGAAGAAAGGGTGCTGCAGTTGAGGAGGGGATTTTAAAAAGGCAATTCAGACTGGAAAAGCAGCTGATGAAAGTGGAAAGGAAGCTGGCTCAGACTCAGAGAAGACTATTTCAGCATCAAGGGTCCAGCTAAGGTTGGTGATGACATACGTGGTGCACTGAGCAGTGCTCAGTAGCAGAGACCTCAGACTGAAAGATGGATAAAGGAGTGGGAGGGAGACTGCAGGGCAAGCACAGTGTAAGTCAAGAGAGCAAATGCTAGACAGACTGAAGTGAAGGACCATGAGATCTAGGCAGAATTTCCTAAGTCTTTGCAGCTGGCGGCACACAGGGCAAATGGAGACTGCTTGTGGTTAGATGCAACTGACCAGGGGCTCCAGCGCCAGGAGACTGACGGGACTGGTATTGCTACATACCTGTTGCTACATCAGACCTGTTAGAAGGAAGCTCAGGGTTAGAAAAGGAAATAGAGTCCGACGGAGTTAATATATGGGGAAGATTCCAAGGTTAACAGAGGGCTGAAGAGTCTGTATTAGGGGAGAGTGAGGGAAGGACTCAAGGCTATGGTCAGAGAATTGGTACCTTAATAACACTGAGTCTTCCGAACCACACACAGACTTTCCATTCACGTAGGATCCCGCCCAGGGATGTGCCACAGTGTTCCTCTCCTTCTGTCCAAAAAGGCGCCTGCTGGCCTAGTGATGCTCTGTACGGAGGGAAAGGAGGAGAAATATTTTCTCTCTTGTTTTTGAAAACCTTCCACCTACTCTCAGAAGTCTCTGGAGATGCTGTCCTACACACCTGGCTGGTCTGCTCAGCCACACAAGGCCACTAGTGATGCCCTGGGGGCAAGGGGTCCTGAGTCCCCAAATGCCTCTAGTTGATGTGAGTTTCTGCCTTCGTGGATTTTGGAGAGGGGTGGAGACACAGCAGAGCTCCCACTTGCTCCTGCCAGCATCAACCCATGAATTACTCTCCTTTTTCCCACGCAGGCTCACAGTTGGGAAGGATTGTTCTTGATTTCCACAGATTTAAAAAATTTCTTGATTACCTTCAGGGCCCAGGTTTTTGAAATGTAAAACTTTCTTTTTCTGTGTTTCTGCAGTAATAACCCTTCTCTGAGGCAAAGACTCTCAAGTGGTCCAGCTGCTGTCTGGATGGGGGTAAGGGACAGGAAATACAGGGAGGGGGAGAAGCGTCCAGCAATATTTTATTATTTTACTTTATTTTCATCCCAGTACAATATCCAACCCATGTGGCACAGTGCCTGGCCTCCAGCAGCCATGGTAACTCCAGGGCCCTTCACCCCAGTCTCCGTGCATGTGAATTTCTTTCCAGATCTAACATTATCTGTTTCCCCACAACTCTGTGCCTCTAACAGCTAGTCTTCCTCCCTCCTTTCTCCTCGTTTCCCTCCCCGCCCTGCCTGGGAGTTCCCTGGGCACTCTGTACAGGAGCTTACAGAGGACTACAGCCGGGAACAAAAGAGGAGCCTGTTCAACCCAGAGGAAAGAAACAGTTCAGCTCAACCTGGCTGTTTCCTCTCTTATTTTTTAAAACCTCTTACCTACTCACAGAGGTCTCTGGGGATGCAGAGTAACAGGTGCTGACTCCAGCTATTCTTACATCCCCCTTTTCAGTTTATTGGCTTTGAGTTTGATGCTTCTGTCTCCCCTTAGACAGTGCTCTCTGTAAAGACTATGATTTCTCTTCACTGATAATATTGCTCTAAGATGCTTTACCTTCCTTAGAAGAATGTATTCATATCTAGCTTTTCGGATAAGGCTTCTCCTCTAACAGCACAGGGCTAGGACTTGGAGTGTCTCACATTTATTCTGTCTTCAGATGTATTCTTGTCCACACCCACCCTTTGGGCTGGATAGCTGCTGAAGGGGCCTCTTTCGGAACTGTTGGGCTGCCTTCATCTTGCCCAAGGTGATCTTGACAACATTCACAGAAGTTTGTTCTCCTCCTGATCCTCTGGGAACTGATAATACAATCAGCCCAGAGAGGCATCAGGAGACTCGCATGGCTGTGCAATGCCACCTTGCCCAAGCAGCCAGCAATTTGTAGCTTTTCTTTTCCAAAGTCGAGTTGCTTTGTCATGAAATGGAGACTCATTTGGATCCCTTCAAGGGGTATGAAAGTCATGAGAACAGCCAGGGAGGAGAAGAGCTGGAAGTAAGCCTTAGGGTTAAGGGGGAGATGGAGGCTAAAGTTGCTCCGAGACCCTGGGAGTCCTCATCTGTCACAGAGATGGACTTTGAAGATATGCTCCCCAGCCTCTAAGGTGCCTGACCTGAGACAGTGAACTCACCACCAGTCGGCAAGAAATAAGCAGCAAATGGGGAGAGAGTTTCATTTCACAAGAGCCAAACATGGTTCAAGAAATGCACGCATAATCCAAGCTTCTCACCTAAACCAATGATTTAAGTGCTTCTCCTAACTTGGGCTTTATAGACATTGCAGAAGGGGGAAGGCAGAGACCATGAAGAATAAGAACACTGAGGATACTAGGTCTTGGTAATTAATTCAGGGGAGACTAGGACTCAGGGAATTGGTTCTTAGAATGCTTGGAAATGGATCCAACCAGTTGAGCAATGAGATTGTGTGTGAAAATTCAGAGGATAAAGGACATAAAACTCTGGACCAGCAGAACAGCCTGCCTTATTTGAACACTTGCCAGCACTGAACTTCAGAAGACTCCACTGATTCAGTTCTGGCCCCTAGTCTCCTCCAACAGGCTGATGGAAAGAGATTCTCCCCCAGGCATGCTAGGAAGCCTCTGTGAGTAAGCTCTCCATGGAAACCAGGGCAGCTGGCCAGGTCTCCTGCGCCTGCTGGGGTTAATGGTCCCACTCATGGTTAGTTTCCCTTTGGGCCTCCCGTTCTTCCCCCTCTCCCTCCCTATCCCTTGCAGTGCTGCTGTTGATGCAGTAATTCTCAGCTGGTCAGGTTGTTTTGCCAACAACGATCAGGAGGTTCATTTCTGCACACCCGCTCTGGCCTGTCTCCCCCCTGCGCTGATTCAATGCCTCTGGGTTGTCAGGTAGAGGCACAGGTAATTCTGAGGTAGAAAGGTGGTTTTCCTCCACTCAAGTAAAAATTAAAATTACAAAAATTACTGAACATAACCTTACTAAGTATTGCTAATCACTTAATAAGTATTGCCATCTTGTTGCAGATTCCTGGGTTCCTTTAACCAGTTGATTCACCTAGAAACCTGGAGAAGAGTCCAGAACATTCTCTGTAGCCTCTTCTTCTTCCCAAGCAGCCTTTCCCCTCTCATCAGCTTTGAAGACCAGGACACTTTAGTCACACTGACATTCCAGGGAAAATGAGGGGCCTCAGGGTCTAGTGCTGCTGAATTTTACTCAGCTCATCGTCCCTAGGTTTCCATGAAGTATTTGCATTTGTGACAGACGGAATTAGCCTTTTCCTGGCACCCCTGCAATTGTTTCTCTTTCAGTTGCTCCCCATTCCTCCTTCCAGGCTATGGTCAGGCTCACTCTTTGGAGGATTCACGATACCAAGAAACAAATAAAAGTGCAACTTGGTGCTTTTCATCTGATGACTGGATGTTACTGTCATTACTGATTCTGGCAGGATTTTTTTCCCCTCAGGACTGAACAAGGTCTGATCACTTTGGTTTAGTAGCATCATTTATGGAGCCTTTATAATCAGTAGCATTATTTGTAAAGGTGGCATCTTCTAAGGAAAGTTGCATATTTTGACTCACTCTGAGCACCTGCAATAGTCAGACAGGGAAATCTGAGACTTCCTGGAGAGAAGAAAAGCACTGGGGGAGATTGCCTACACCCAGGCTAGGAACTAAGACTTAAAGGACCGATGTGTTCTTGCATGAGGTCCCCACAAATGCAAAATGCACCCTGACTCCAAATGCATTTGAGTCCCTCAGTGCTACCTTCAAGGGAGGCTCTGCATCCCCATACACTCTTCAGAGTCCTGCCAGGGATGAAGGCTAGCCTCGGTGTTCCTTCTCCTCTCTGTGGTCATGAGAGTCTGTGTGGCTATTTAGGTTTTGTTTCTGTGGGGCTCTGGTTTTTTTTTTTTAAAGCAACCTCCTGATTGTGTCAAGTCAAACAGGTACCTGACATCAAGCAGATAATGGTCCCCCTGCAGCAATACTGTTCAACAACTTCACGCCACAGCCTCCCTTGTGGTTTCAGAAGCCCCAAATGCAGTGGCTTAAACGATATAGAAGTTCATTTTTCTCCCACATGTTTCCAGAATTAGGTGGACCAGAACCTGCATGAGGCCTTGGGGAGGTGGGAGGGTGTGTAGGGCTGTGCTGAGTCTACCTCGCTGCCCAGCCACGTGGAGCTCCCGTTCCCAGGCCACTGATGGCTGAGGTGGCTGTCCCAGCTCCAGTTGTCCGTCCACACTCCAGGCAGAGAGAAGGCAGGAAAGTGAGGACAGGGGGCTCTCTCCCTGGAGAGATGCTTCTCAGGAATGGCAAACACCATTTCCACTTAAATATCTGTGACGAGAACTTTGTTATATTTTCATGCCAGCTCCAAGATGGGGGAAAATATAGTCTTTTTTCCTCCCTAGAAATCCTATGTCTCTCTACAAAATGGGTTTCCTGCTACTACAGGAGGAGGAGGAATGGATACTTTGGAGAACAGCCAGCAGGTGTGCCACAGAGCCCCTGTTCCATTCCCCTCAACACACGTAATTTTACATTAAATTATCTTTAATCTTATTCTGTGCTCAAATCCATTCCAGAGGTTGCCAACAGACTCCAAAACTTCACACTAATTTGGATCAAAATCTCTTGAAATTTCCTTCAGTAGCTACTTTGCATTTCCTGCTGAAAACCCACTGACTTTTCTTAATCATGCAGCTGTAGTAGCAGCCTAGTCTTTAACTCCTTGACTCCCACGGCAGAAAGACACACACGCACACAAACTCTCTCACACACACACACACACACACGGGATCCCAAATTCTTATTTTTCCATTCATCCAGAAAGAAATGATAACCACAGATGTCATTTGTTGATAGAACCCTTGTGGCTTTCTTTTGCAACCAGAAGGTGGTCATTTTCCAATCTCCTGTTTAAGAAGAGACAGAGGGCCCTCCTGCAAACAGGAGTCACCAGAGCTGTGTGCCCTGGCATCTCTCGACTATCAAAAACAAGGCCTTCTCACCCTTTAAAGGGAGACTGCTTTTTAATCATAGGAGTAACAGTATAGGTAGAACATGGGGAAGTGAGGTAAAGAAAAAATAGATATTACATATCATCTATACCCTCATTAGTCTCATATAGGCACTGCCATCACTGGGGCAATTTCCTTCTAGCCTTTTTTCAAATGTGCATAATCTTATAAAATATATGCATATATCTTTATTTGACATTATTTCCTAGTATTTTTTGTATATCTACGTTAGTTTTCAATAAGCTCATTATATTAATAGTTATATAATGGAATAGATATATCATAACTTATATAAGTGTTCCCTGTTGTGGGCATGCATGTGGCACCCAACCCTCCTTTCTCTGAGATAATCAACAGTCAGAACTCTACTAAAGATTTATTTCATCTTCAGAATCACAGGGATTCAGAATTTTAGTTTTTAAATAGATATTTTTAACCAGAGTATTTTTACTACACAAATAATACATTCACATTTTTTTTTTAAAGCTAGCCAGACAGTAACCAGAGAGCAGGGCATACAACCATCTCTCCCCACTCCTGGCCCTAGCCCATGCCCAGCTATGCTTCTGCTGTTCCTCTTCTGGTGACCTTCTAACATAACTCTAAACAATATTTATGTGGCTTTAAATATTTACATCTATGAGCTTACGACTCCTGAATTTATATTGTCCTCTTGAGTGAGGATTCTATGTGCATCAAGGTCTAATGGATTCTTTTTTATTTACTTTCTCTAGATTTTTTTCACATTGCCAGGCTGTTACTCAACTCTCTCTCTTGTTTCTGATGCCAGTAATTTTCTGGACTCCTTACTTGTGTTTTTCTGGAACACCATCTCAAATAATTTTTTCAAATAAATGTATGGGGGAGTAATAAACTTTAAAAGTGCTTTTAAGTTCAAAAATGCACCCCAAACCCCACATGCAGGCATGCGCGCGCACACACGCACGCACACAAACACACACACACACACACACACACGTGTGACTGACAGCTCAGCTGGACACAGAACTCTAGGACTAAATTCCTTTTAAATCCCTTTTTCCTTGGACTCTGAAGACAGTCTTTTAAGGACAGATCTCACATTAGTGCTGAAAACTCTGATGTGACAACAGTCTGATTCTTTTCCTTGGGATTCTGAGCACTCACTTCACAGGGTTTCTCAACCTCAGCACTATTGACATTTTGTGTCCAATAATTCTTCATTGCGGGGTCTGTCCTGCACATTGTGGAATGTTTAACAGCATCCCTGCCTTCAACCCACTAGAAGCAGTTACGGTTTAGTAACTGATAACAGAACTAGCCATGGTAGTCTTTGAGCACAGATGAGGGTTTAATCCGTGGTGGTGGCAGGGACGTAGGGTGCTGTTGGGTGAGCTGGGTCTAACAGGAGGAGCAGAAGGAGGGAGCCGAGCAGAGACTGGGGAGACCATGTTCCTGGCAGGGTGAACAGCAGTATAAAACCTGGAGCCTGAACTCAAACATCACAGTCAGGGGACTTGAAGCAGAGCTGCATGATGGGGGCCTGATGGAGAGCAGGCAATGGGATGAGGAGGGAGAGGAGGAGAGGGCCGACTCCTAGAGATGGTGCTACGTTCTAGGACAAGGAAATGTGCATCAGGACTGTTCTGGTTGCAGACGATAGCAAAACCGTCACTCTCTCCTCTCCTTCTCCCTTCCACCCACCCTATTTCCTTCCCTCGCTCCATCTCTTGACTCAGATCTCCTTGATCTTGACATTCTCAGGTAGTCAATCCTCAAGTGATGGATCACTGGGGATTAATGATTTTAGAAATAAACAAATGCCACTTTCCTCACCACTCCAGCAGAAGTCCTGGGGTGGGAGTCTGGGTGAGCCCTGCTGGGGCTGGCAGGGTAACTATGACCCAGTCAGCACAGACAGGGTAACTTGGGGTGGGCCTGGGTCATGTGCCTGCCCTTAAGTTGGGAAGTGGGTTGGAGATGCTAACATGCAAAAAGCACATTTCCTGTAGAGAACTCCTGAAGGGATTTTATAATGATGGTTGCTGGCAATAGTGTAGCAAGAGAGTGTATGTGAGGGAATAGCAGCTAGAAAGATGGGTTGGAAAGGCTTGCAAAGATCAGGGACGAGCAGATGAGGGCCATGGACTAGAGGAGAAATGTTGCACTGGGGCGGTGTTTAGGAAGAAGAAAGAACACAAGGTGAGGGCTGCTTGAATCTGGTTGTGAAGAGGGGGCCATCAAGGCTGACAGGCTGATATCTGATTTGGAAGAGGGTATCCACTCGCCAATTCACAGCAGACAAACCTTCTTTGTGCCCTGGAACGTTTTCGAGCTGAAAAACTTCAGGGCCCGAGAGAAAACACGTCTGATAAAACAAAGAGAAGTGCAAAGGGTCTCCAGAGTGCTGGGGGAGTTCTAGTCCCTTTCTCTCATTCCCTACTTTTCTAAGTGTAAATTTTTCTTAGCAAGAAAAAGGGCGGGCTCTGACTAATTGAATCAGTGTGTAGCAGTTATGCATTAGTGAAGATTATTCCACGATTCACCGTGGTCCTCACAATCAATCTCCAAGCAGAAGGTAAGTGCAGAATAGAATTCTTCATGATAATAATAATATCTCTTAGAGAAGAAGAGTTCTCAGCACCACTCTTGCTAGAAATCTAGTCAGGAGTAAAGTACTTGACAAACTGTCCACCAGGGGTTGACAAACAGGCAGCCTGTGTGACCAAACAGCATGGCTCTGCAGAGGCTGTCTCCAGGCTGGGATGAGGGGAGTGTCTGCGTGAGCGGGGGATACCCTAACAAAACACCACTCACTGGGTGGCTTCAAGAATGGAAATTTGCTTTATCACTGTTTCGGAGGCCAGAAGTCCAAGATCAAGGTTCTAGTCCATTTGGTTTCTGGTGAGAACTCTCTCCCTGGCTTGCAGGTGGCCATCCTCCCATGGAGCCTTTCACTGGTGTGCTGTGGAGAGACAGCTCTGATGTCTCTTCATGTTAGAAAGACACCAGTGCTATAGGATCCGAGCCCCACACTGATGACCTCACTTAACCTGCATAACCTCCTTTCAGACCCCATTTCCAAGTACAGTCACATTAGGCGTTGGGGCTCCAACATAGGAATTTTGCTGTGGACACGATTCAGTCTATACCAGGAAGTCTGCCACAATACAAGTAGTTTTCACTGGAGGATACCTCATTTATAGAATTTCTGAGATTACTTGAGCTGAAATAGAAAGTGATAGCTGGAGTTGTCTAGAACTAATATGCTACCTGGTGCTTTTCCGTCCTGTTTCAAGGCTTCCTTGCTATTCCTTGTCCAGCCCCAGGGATAGATAGCAGAGGTGGCCTGCATTTCCTCTGAAGCCCCCACCACTCCCAAAACCCAGATCCTGAGCCTTGAACATTTATAACATGGGGACGTGGAAATGGGGCCACAGTGGCCAGACAACAACTTCAGGGCAGCACAGTCCTGGCAGTGAGAACCGGAGGTTCTTCTAGGAACACATTCTTCAATCTCTCTGCAGCTCAGATTTCTCATCTATATGATGAAGCTGATGATGCCAGTCTCACAGGGTGGTCAGCATATCAGATATGGTGATGCATGTAAACAGCTGGCCTTTGAGGAATCATGCGTTTGGTTTTCCATTTTGGCACAATGGGGACTTTCCAAGGGCTTCCACTCTCCTTGCCTAAAAAATAAACCTTCCTCCATAGAACAGAGCCAATATGGAGATTCTGCCCGTAGCTAATTTCATCTTTTCTAATTATACCCTCAAGTGCCTGGGAAGTAGGATGAACCCATCAGACACACTGTGAGGTGGACATGGACCAAGATATGAACTTGTACCAAAACACCATTTCCAGCTGATCTCATATTCCGACTGGGAGACCACACTGGCATTTTAAGAGCCAAGACCAATGATTCCCTAAATGGCTGGACATGTTCCTCCTCCGGTGCACAGTTATCCTGGTGACTGTCAGCAGGTCCCTTGGAGGAGGCTAAGAGGGGGATTTAGGAGACATTTTCATGATTTTATCCTCAGGTCCTTCCTCAAGGTTGTGTCACATCCCTTCTCTTAGGGAGCTTCAGATTGGCAAGCCACCTCAGGCTCGGAAATTAGGTGAGGGGGCCTTGATCCTCTATGTAATTCATGCTCACCTCTTTTTGAGGTACAGAGTTTCTTCAGCTGCAACGTTTCAGGAGTGCCTTAGGGGGCTGCCTGTCCATCTTAGTTCTAGGGATGCTGTGACCAATCAGTCACCAACAAAGGTTCTTAAGGGTCAGACCATTCTGATATGCCATCTGGCCATTTGCCCACGAAAGAAATCATGCCAACCTTGACCCTGGCAAATAATTAATTCCCCCACCCAGGAAGCTAAACATCCACACTGAAACCAAAGAGGCTATTTCAACAGCATCTTCCACCTTCATCTCATCCCTCAGAGGATGGCCACCTCTGTACTTTTCAAAGATGTGAGCTGTCATAGCTCAGATTACCTAGAAGCAGAGCCTGGCCAGGGTTTAATTGTGAAAATAACTTACCAGTCAGTGCTCTCAGGATAAGGGAAGTGAGAGAAGCAGGATAGAGCAGGGGAAGAAGGTGAAACAAGGAGGTCTTGGCTGGGCAGTGGATTCAGCTTGGTCCCTAGTGCTGAGGTATGGACTACACCACAGAGCTGGTCCTACTTTGAGGCAAAGGCACCTGCCTTAGAGTTCTTGTGTCCATCAGTCTTTGGCCTCTGGCTGCCTAGGAGAACAATGGGAGTGGAGTAATCTCCCAGGTGAGTGGCTTCTGTTGTAGAAGGGAACTCCACGGAGAAGGCAGTAGCCAGTGAAGTGTCCTCTGGATCTTTTAGGGGATGTAGGGGCAAGTAAGCCAGCAGCACATGAGACAGTTACTCCGACATTTCCGCCTACATCCCCAAGTCTTTAAATCCTTCTACATTACACCAAGGAATTTCTGACATCTCACTTTTGCTTACTGTAGACTGAGACCACCACACTAAATGGAGGGAGGGGAGGAGTGTTCCAAAGAGAGGAAATAATGACTGTACAAAGACACAGACCCAAAGTAGAGCATGGCGAGTTCAAGGACATGGAAGAAGTGCAGTACGCCAGTTTGAAGACAGTGAAGCAGGAATGACCAATGTCAAGCTAGAGCGGTAAGTGGAGGCCATGTGATATAAGGCTGGGGGCACAGTAAAGGCATTGGACTTTATACAACAGGGACTGCGGACATTCAAGGGAAAACAGCATGATCATACTTCATCTTGAGAAAATTTCACTCTGACTGTATGTTAAGATTGGAAATGGATTGAAGGAGATCAAGAATGATCAAGGGGCAAACAGTCTGGGGGCGGTTGTGGCCATCCATGCAACAGATGATGGGACACTGGACTTAGGAGATAGCAGGGGCAACAGAGAGAGGGATTAGATCCAAGAGATGGTTAGGATGGTGTTTTTCAAACTGTGGGTCTTGACTGATTAGTGGACATAAATTTACTTAGTGAGTTTTAGATTTTTAGAATTGATTTAATGAAATACAGCTAAATAAAAACTACCGGTGGTGGGGTTTATTCAGTTTTCCTGAGTATCTCCCATGTACACAGGAAGTATAAATGCTAACGAACTTGTTTTTTTCCTCTTGTTAAAATAAATAAATAGAGAGATAAAAATAAAAGCTACAGGAGGACTTTGCATCTAAAAAGGTACTGCTTCATCAAATGGTTGTTTCAGGTATGTGTGTGTGCAGTTATGTTTTATGGTATGCTAAGCTGCCACATAAAATGTATTTCTTCTTGTGGGTCACAAGAAGAGTTTGAAACTACCTACTGAGTTTGATGATGGATGGGATGTGTAGACTGAAGGAGGGGCAGGTGTGGGAAGTGACTCCCAGTTTTCAGGTTCCCCCACTGGGGGATAAACATCACTGAAGTAGGGACAGACGCTACTGGCTAAGGATGTGATAAATGATGTTTCTTTATCATTTTAGGTGGGCGAATATAGGTTATAAACCCTGTGGGGACAGAGGTCCTTGGGATACATGGTGCTCCCAAAAGAGGCCTCTTGGCAGGAGTGAGGTGGACCCTATGCAGCATTTCCTGTCCTTCAGAAATGGCATCAGCAGCAGCTAGGCTTTGGGCAAGGCCTGGGCCTGGGCCTTGACCCTGGTCCCCTCCCTGGGGCATCCCCTGCTCGGTTGCAGACCGCCCCACCTGCCCATCACCAGCCCCACGTGAGAGGCTGTCAGTGGAGTCAGCGCGGGGTTGTTAGCCTCATAACTCACAGACTGCTGCTGGGGTGATGGATGGCCTGTGCGAGGCTTGCCATTGATCCGGGTCCGTGCGCAGAGTAAAACAACGGTGGCCGCAACATTTACATCGCGTGCTGACACGTGTCTGCCAGGCTGCGCCGAGGCCCACGGGACGAGTCTGCGAGGCAGCGCACGGCTCAGTTCCTCCTCCTCTCGCCCCCGTGTAAATTGCCTTTGTCAGCTTCTCCTGGCAGAAGCTACTCTCTTCATCAATCAGAACCAATGGCCTGTTGGAATGAAAAATCCCCTTCCCAGCCAGCTGAGGAGAAGGGTTTCAGGCCCCAGCGCTTCCTCTTGGCTCCCAGGCAGCCACCATTGCGCTCCCACACCCTGCTCAGGGCTGTTGCCAAGCACTCATCTCCCACCTGACAGTTTTGGTGCCTGAGCAGAATTCAGATTTAGTCCCTTGATTGTAGGGGTCAGGACTGCCCAGTTTCTAGTCATAGTAAAGACAATATCTGCTTCTATGTGTTTAACACTGCATGTATCCATTAAAACTTTTCATTAACTCTTCCTTTATGAAACACATGCTAACACCTGCTTTCTGGAGGCAAGAGATTTCCAAGACAGTTTCACATAGATTATCTGGGGGAAAAGTTATGGCATAAGGTTAGGAGAGGAGGCCCTGAGGCCAGGCTGCCCAGGGTTCAGCTCTGTTCGCTACTCCTGGCTGGCTGTACAGCTGTGAACAAGCAAGTCACTCAGCCTGTTATTTCTTTTGTAAAAGGAGGTTTGGGCACCTACCTCACAGGAGCGATAACAGATGTCTTCCAGTAGTGCCTGGAACGTGGTAAGTGCTACGTAGGTGACACCTGTTATTCAGTATCGTCCCCAGCAGCAACAACACCATCATCACCATGTGCATCAATATTTGATTAACCCTGGAAGAGAAAAAGATTAAGCATTATTACACCCATTTTATAGATGAAGGAACTGAGCCTCAAAAACTTAAAGATGTTAAGGGGCTAACTCACAGCCCTGATATCAGGAAGCCTGTCCCACCTCCAGGCCTAATGCTCTTGCCACCTCAGTTAAATAGGTCTACAGAATTAAGAAGGCTCTTTTACCTGCTTTTCTACAATTCTGAGAAAGCATCTAGAGCTCACCACTCCCAGTATAGTTAGACCAGACTCTTCTGCATAATGTCTCCTCCTTGTGGGCAGGATAAAGCACCCCCAATGCAAATGAGGACTCCCTAGGAGGTGTCTCCAAGGACATCGCCAGGGGAGTGGCAGGGGGCAGAGCAAGGGTCGCTGTCCTGAGAGCCACCCCCCACCCATTCCTGTAGGCTCTCCTGGGCCTCTGGGAACAAGTGTGCCCTGGACATGGTAGTTGTCCAGGAAGCTGCGAATCGTTTCCCAGGTTGTTGGTGACACACGAAGCTACAGGTGTTAGTGTCAGTCCTTGCATTTCAGTGGCTGGCTGCCCACTAGCACTGCAGGGGCGCACTGCCACAAGCAGGACGCACTGCTCCCCAGCCAGGGAGAGAAGTGGCTCGGATTCTGCTTTCTGTTCTGCTTGGGGTGGGAGCGCAGTGTGGAACCAGGTGGCTCATTTGATAGGGGATCTGCTGAGCTAGCTCCATGCTGACTTGAAGCCCCCAGTCCCCCTCCTTCCGATGGGTGACCTGCTCCCAGCTCCTGAATGTCGCCCTGTCTAGACAGACAGCCCAGCCTGTCCTGTAGCACCCTATCCTGAGCCCCTCACTGCTGCCTCCCTTCCTCTCTAGACTCTGACATAGACACATGGAACTATGTATCCAACAGCCAGACCCAGCTTCCCAAGGGCTCTCTTGAGTCAGCACTTTTGGTTAAGTCCTGACTTGATGTCACCCTGCAGCGCACCCTCTCCTGCTGCAGCCCTGGGCCCGGTGGGCTTCCCCACTCTCCCAGGAGGTAGTAGCCTTTCTTCAAGGGTGTTCCTGCCTAACTGCACTGAGCACTGATGGCCCACACAGCTGGTTTCTGCCTGTGGCTTCCCTCGGCTGCTTTCAGCCATCCATTTCCTTTCATGCCCCTCTCTGAAGTGACAGAGCTGATCAATCTTGACTAGCCCACCTCGGAGGCATTAATGCAGTTGACTGCCTACTGACAACAGCTGGCGGAAATACAAGGCTCTTGTCACGAGGTGGGGGAATGTTTATGTAAACAGAGAAGCCCCAAATTTTTACCTCACAGAGGAATGGATGCCAGGATTGGAAGCTGGAATGAAAACGCTTTTCTGTACTTGCAACGTGCATCTTCCTGCCTCATACAAATTCTTCCTAAGAAGTGTTATGTTTCCTACTGCTGGAACCCTGAATATGCCCAAAGCAAAACAGCAGCAATCTAAACAAGAAAAAGGCATTTGCTGCAACATAAACTCACTGCTGGGACACACTCATTAAACACGCCTGTCCTCTTGTGCTGAGAAGGCTAAGCCCATAGAGGGTGGAGATTCCTTTGCAAGACCCTAAAAACACTTGAACAAGCTCAGGAGCTGATGTCTAAGCTCTTCAAGGTCAGTGGAGGTGCCCCAGAGAGCTTTTGTGTATGCTTGAAGACAAGGACATTGGGGTGTGTTGAGAAGACAGCACAGTTTTTGAAGTGACCGCTAAGCTCTTCTGCATCTTCATTCCTCTCTGCAGCTTTGGAGGTGGATTTGGTGGTGGCCACAGTGAGCAGAGGCAGGGACATGGCTGCTGTCACCTGAGCACAGAGAGAAACAGCTCCATGAGCACAGCTGTGCAGCCACACACTCTGGAGAGGCAGCAAATGCCTGAGGATGTCTCCCTGAGTGCTGGCAAAATCACCGTGGGTCTCGGGTCAGTGAAGACCGGACAGATAGTAGTTTGGGGAAGGGAAATGGGAACTGTGGACTCAGGACTCATGAAGACTTGGAACTTTCTGGTCCAGGAATTTTAGAGCCTCTCTCCCGGCTGCTTTCAAATAAGGAGTTCCTTTGTGGAACTAAGTGTTATGCTTGCAGTATGTTTTGTTGTGGTTGGCATTAACCCCACAAAGAAACAACCTAGTTAAGTTCCCCCAGATTTACCTGTTTATTTTTTGCCCTCTCCATCTCAGTTCTTCTATTAGAATAAAATGTTATTGTTTTAGGTTTTATCAACCTTGGAGCTGCCTCTGTTCTCCAGACCAAACCAAGCCGATTCTGGTTTTGTTCCGAGGAGCTAGAAGTCACAGGACACTGAGAGACAGTCAGCGTGCTTTCTGCATTCTTCATTCCCTGTCAAATGCCATATGATGTCCAGATAGAGTATCCACACTGCTCCTGGCTTCCTGCCCACAGTGGGATTCTTCACCTGTCTGATCAGGGCCCCCAGGACTGGCGTTGCTTCTTCTGCAGAGGGTGGGCATCAGAAGAGAGAGACCCAAGGGGGTGCCCACCTCTTCAGCCAGCTCACTGCAGGTCTGTGGGGGCTCTGTTCTAAGGCAGCAGGTGGAGGGACCCAGATGCCTTTTCTTGGTGTGGACCCAGGTCCACATGCAGCCTCAACTCTCTCACCTGCTTTAGGACAACTGAGGCAGGTTTCCCCCTGTCTTTTAATGGCAACATAAAAGTTAAGTAATTATGATTTCTATCCCAGAGGCACAAAGAAAGAATTTGCAGATATTACCTTCTGTTGTAAGGTTCCCTCTCTTCAGGGGAGAGGGTGCATGGGCCTGGGTCTGTCTTGCTACAAGAAGAGGGGGTGAATTCCCAATATATCAATCACATGTTCTTCCCAGAGGAGGTGTCTTGGGTCTCCGGTCCCTGTGGAGGGACAGTCCTGAGAGCCCCCTGGGACATAAAACAATTGAACGAGGAGTTTCTTGATACAAAAAAGGTTTCTCTTTCTTGACATATTTGCCTCCCCCAGAAATCATTTCAGAGTAGAACACGGAGCTACAAATCTAATACTGAAGCTTCGGTATAAGACTGTGTTGATTTCCTCTATACTATGTTCAGAGGGGAGAGACACTTTTTGCCTGACACAGAAATCCTGCTGCTTTCTCATCACCAGGTTTCCCCAAACAACAGCCAAACTCCTAATTGACAAACACTTTCACCTTCTCCATGGCCCCTCCCTGGGCTATTTTCGGCCACTTGCTGAGGAACAGAAGCAAAATTACATTTTAAAACCAACCATTAGTTTTTTGACGCTGAGAAGATTTGTTAATCAAGTCAGACTTTTCCCTTTCTTGATCAATACAGATCTGGCTTGTTCTGCTAATAGACAGTTACCCGATTACCTGCCCTCTAATCGCAGCCTCCACAGCCTTTAAAAATTAGGTTTGTTTCATCGATCAGGTAACAGCTAAATGGACACCCAGGCTCTTGCAGAACAGATTTAATCTGGCCTGCATTTGATTAAAACGCCTAGCCAAAACCAGTGCCAGATGTAATTTTATCGTTTTTTACAGTGCCCTCAGGAGTTATCACAGCACAACATGTAACAAGGACTAGCATTGGGAAATTGAAGTTATAAGTCCACTCACCAGCTTTTGGAGACTTCCAAATGGATGATGGGATAAACGTGCCGTAGAAACACCGAATTTCCCGGTCCTCACCTCCTTGAGAAAAATGTCTGAGTGGAATTCTCAAGTCAAAGGGGCAAATCCTTAACACATCTGATGATTCCTTGCTGGCAGAACAATAACAACAAAAAAAATCATAATATAAATATCACTACAATATAACTATGGGAAAATACAGTTTTCCCTTTCTAAGTTGATTTAATAAAAGGTGAATTTCGTGAGAATCACAGTGTAATACAGAAATAATTTTACAGAAGACTTTAAAATGATTCCTATGTCCTCAAGCATTTATGTTGCTAAAATTTACTTAATGAATCTCTCATATTGTGAAAAAAATTTTAATTAAAATGGAACTGTAGACTGCAATTCATTCATACAGATAATCACTTACCCTGTCCTTGGGGATTAAATAATGAAGTTAAAGGCTTTCTAATTACCAAGGGAGAAAAATCTGTTATCTGTGTCATTAGTTTTCACCTCAGCCTTGCAAAGGGAGAAAATGCAATTAATTCATTTGCAATAACAATCCTGAAACTGTAAGTAGAAAACCAAAATATAGCCAATATTTTACAATGTATAAGTGATGTGTGATGTAAATATAAATGATTCATAAATGGGTGACATTACATGTGCACAGAGGAACAATGAAGTCCTTGTCCAGGATATTGCAACTAAGGAACACAGTAACTCTGTAAGATGCCTTAGAAACCACAGGGGGAGGTGAGTGTCAGGATTCCTGCCTTGACGCCACATAAGCTATCTAGGCAGCCGTACAAAGGGAGCTCAAACTCAAAATATGTGCTCAAAAATACTGAAACATAAAATACTAAAAATATATAAAATATTTTTAAAAATCTGATTTCTCACCTGAGAGGGAAGAATAAAATCTGTTGTAGAATAACACTTTACAGTCTTATCTATGATATTAGAGTTGGATTCAGATGAAAGCAGAAACAATAACACACCGTTAATAAGGGGTTATTGACAAGAAACATGAGGTG
This sequence comes from Camelus bactrianus, assembly GCF_048773025.1. Classification (NCBI taxonomy): domain Eukaryota; kingdom Metazoa; phylum Chordata; class Mammalia; order Artiodactyla; family Camelidae; genus Camelus; species Camelus bactrianus. Next base: position 76,608,042 of record NC_133541.1, read on the forward strand.
ACAATTTCCTTTCTGTAGTCAGTGCGACACACTAAAGTTGGGGCAAACACAAGGGCAACGGGTAAAAAGAATACCTGCAAACAGTAAATCGTGGGATTTCTAGATTTCACTTCTCTGAATCAGTCATGCTGCTCTGAGAAAAACTACCTTAAAATAACAGACATTAGTACCTGGAGCTTCACAGAACAGGCACGAAATGGGAAATCTTCAGACCGCTGGGGGCCACGATTTTCTTGCTGTTTCCCAACTACCAGAAACCCATCCTGTCTTGCTGGTTAAGTACAATCCAGCTTGTCATTTCCCAGGACACACTGTGACGTACGTTCTTGGGTGGAACTGTCTTTAAAAGAATGTCTCTAGGCATTCGTTCCCCAGAGACAGCTTTTCCTTCCTTCTGCAGGCCTTTCACGATTGCCTTAACCCTGGTTCCATTCTTCCGTGTGACAAGGGGACTGGTTTGGAGGTTGAGATCAGTAACAGCCAAGCACCTCAGCTCTTCTCAGACAAACTGGCAGATTCTCCCCTCTTTTGACTTGGGTTTAGCTATAGCTTGCTTTCTTCTTTTTTTTTTTTTTTTTCAATTGAAGCACAGTTACAATGCGTCAATTTCTGGTGTACAGCACAGTGTCTCAGTCTTGCATATACATACATATATTCGTTTTCATATTCTTTTTCATTAAAGGTTATTACAAGATATTAAACGTAGTTCCCTGTGCTATACAGGAGAGCCTTTTTTTAAAATCTATTTTTATATACAGTGGCTATTGCAGTCTGAGGAAACAAACAACTTCCTTTCTTCTGAGGAAATGTCAGAAACCATCTGCTTTAAAATAGTAGGGGGCGCTATCTTTCAAGGTGGATAGCATCTTCAAGCTGGGTGGGAGTGGGAACTCTGAAGGCTTGCCTGTCCGCAGGTCCCCAGATTGGCATATAACCTGCAGGCCCTCAAATGGAAATACTACTTTTTTGTGGAGATGATGCTGAGAAAGAGTAAAAGTGATTATTGAAGTGTTTCCTGTTAATGAGGAGTTGGAGCCAGCTTCCTCTGGGTTTATCATGGCATGTAGTAGGTACCTACACAGAAGGTGCTCAAAGAGTGTTACCTGAATAAGTCTACTATGCAGGAGGGTGGGGCTTTTACTGCCACTTCTGACAAGAGTCCTTCAGTGTCAGAGGCACCAGGGCACCTAGGAGCCAGTGGTGGCCATGGACCAGGCTCGTCAGCTCAACAACATCTGGAAGTTTGTTCACTGCAAGGTGTCCAGTGTCCACAGGGCTTCAGAATCTTCTTGCTGTTTACATGCTTCCTCCTGTGCCACGAGCTCCTCCTTTTTCTATCCCTACTTCATTCCAGTGTGCTTCCCTTCCCAATCTCCGCTTGCTTAGTCTCCTCTCTCTCAGTGTAGCCAAAAGTCATCCACATTAAGAGAAGAAAAAAGCATTCATGACTTTCTGTTCCAGTGCTTTCATTTCACCCATGAAGAAGCCAAAGATCAAATTACGGGATTTGCTCAAAGCCACATAGCTGGTAAGTAATATTTATGAGAGTTACCATGTGAGTATGTACTGTGTGCCAGACCCTGCGAAGTGATTTACAGCAGTCATTTTAGCTTTACAATGACCTACGATGTAGGTTCTTGTGGTGTGTCAACTTGACTAGGCTACAGTCAGCCACTATGCAGTCAAATGCTCATCTAGCTGTTGCTATGAAGATATTTGTAGATTTAATTAAAGTCCATAGTCCATTGTCTTTAAGGAAAGTAGATTGTCCTGGATAATATGGATGGAAGCAAAGGCTTCCATGACCAGGGTGGGTAGTGGGGGAAGGGGAAGAAATTCCACTGTTTTGGTTTGTGTCCTGTGGAGTTTGGAATTGCTCAGCCAGCTCCCACAATCACATAAGCCAATTCCACGTAATAAATATACACCCTGCTGATTCTGTTTCTCTGGCTGAACCCTGACTGATATACTATTGTTATCATATCCATTTTAAAGATTGGGAAACTGAGGAAGTGGAGAGATTAACTAAATTGCCCAAAGTTGTACAGCAAAATAACAGAGGCAGAATTCAAAGCTAATCATCCTGATTCCAAATCCTGGGTCTTATCCACTGCTGCCTCTCCAGGCCACAAAGTAACACAGTGTGTTTCCTTGTTCTTAACTCTGTGGTTTTTTTTCCCACAAAAAGTAGTTTATTAGTGACACATTAGCAACAGTAAATTGCTTGTGGTTTTGTTAACTTTTTCCTGGAATAAACATAAGCCACTTTGTCTTCACCCACTGACCAGTTCACATATGTAATTTCTAACAGACCATAAACAATTATTCACTAGCGGAAAGATCACTGAGTTGTCTTACATTCAATTCATTTTAAAATAAGCATAGTTCTGCTAGTCATAAAACTTGTGATTATTACAAATTTGGTAGTTAGACCAAATATGCATAACAAATCTAAAAATCAAACACAGAACTATGATTCATACCTGGAAAAAAAAATTCACATAATCACGAATTAGGGTTTCTTTGTTTTTTTTTTTTTCCCAGTGTCAATCATTGGTTAAAATGAGATCATATACAAACATAAATAATAAAATATATTTAGCATTCTAGACAGATATTTAAATTTTTCAATTTTATTTGAAAATAAGGACCCAAGACCAGCCAACATTTTCAAAGAAAAAGGTCTAAAATACAAAAAAAAAAAGCATTAAAGAAGTAGGAATGATGGGAATTTAGCTGGCTGTCACTCCCTGAGGTGTGCTCATTGCTTTTCCCTTGTGGATGTCCCAAGAATTTATCCACAGTATAGGGGCCCTAAGAGTTTAGACGGTCCTTAAAGCCCTTGCTCCCCTTGATGGTACTAACGGGTGAGGACTGAGAGTGTGAACATCTTGCTGGAGGCTAGATCTGCAGGCAGGCTCTGCATCCGCCCAGCCCAGAGGCCCAGGACGGTGGCTCTTCCTCCTTCCTGCTCAGCTGGGGGCAAGGGTGCCGGGCTTTCATCAGGGAGGGTAACAGTGCACCCACCCCTGCAGCCTGGGGGCGGGTGGTGGGGTCGCAGCGGACTGGCATCTGACTCTGGCTAGGGGCAGCTACAGAGGAAGGGCTTGACCCCACAGCACCTGTCAGGGCGGAGGGGCCAGGCTTCCTGTGGACCAGCTGTGAGTTGTGGGCAGAGGCAGCTGAGGCCCAGCTCCAGAGGACCACCTGGAGGCGCAAAGTTCCCTTGGCCTGAAGAAGCTACAGGTCATCATACTAAACGAAGTAAGTCCGATAGAGAAAGACAAATACCGTATGGTAGCACTTATATATGGAATCTAAAAAAAAAAAAAAAAAAAAAAAAAAAGCCACACAAATGAACTTATTCAGAAACCAGAAATAGACTTATAGACATAGAAAACAAACTTATGGTTAAAAAGGGGAAAGGCTGGGGAGGGACAAATTACAAGTTTGGAATTAACAGATACACTCTACTATGTATAAAATAGGTAAACAACAAGGTCCTACTATATAGCACAGGGAACTACATTCAATATCTTGTAATAAACTATAAGGGAAAATAATTCGAAAAAGAATATATATACATATATATGTACACACACACACACACAATACTGAATCACTTTGCAGTACACCCAAAACTATCACAACATTGTAAATCAACTATATTTCAATTTTAAAAAAGGGAAAGAAAAAAAAAAGAAGCTACAGGTGAACCACTGAAGTTCAAGACACGTCAGGAGAGTAAGTCGCCCACATCAAGGGGCCTGCAAGGGACAGGTTCAGGCAAAGGAGTCGGGCAGGGAGGGTCTGCAGCCCCGATGAGAGAGTCAGCAGTAATACCTGCTGGACTGTGTGTTAGAGGGTGACACTCGTAAGTGCCGCACAGGCAAGACCTTTCCTCACCTGTGAGGGGGGATGGATAGAAGACCTCTCTGAGGGAAGAGAGAAGCCAGCCATGACCCCCTTCTGCTTTCTACTTGCAGCTTCCAGCCCAAGCTTGGTGTCAGGAGATGCCTCAATTTTAAATCTAGTTCATAGTTTTGATTATTATAGGGACTGGGCTTACAATTTCTAAATGCTGTGCTGAAATTTAGAACACCTGGAGGATTTGCATAACGTAAGAGTGACCAGGAAATTCATGTGATGCCCAACTCCAGGAAAGGAACTGGCCCTACCACATAGATTTAAATGGAAATGTAACTAAGGAGGACCCCATGGGGCCTTCCTAGAACAGGCTCCCCACCATGTCCGATGCCGGCCTCTTGTGTATAGGAAAGCTTTAGCCTCTTAGGCCCTCCATGAGTTCCGAAGAATGAATTTAATCAGAGAAGTGAGAAAATGCAGAAAGAAAGGAAAACAGTCAAGCACGACAAAATGGTAATAATGTAGCCATTAAAGTCAAGGACCTTTAGTTCCTCCTCAAGAGCTACAGATAATATTCTAAGTCATGTCCTTTGAGCTGTTTTGCAGACACTGAAACCCCCTCCAGTCAAGGACCTTTAGTTCCTCCTCAAGAGCTACAGATAATATTCTAAGTCATGTCCTTTGAGCTGTTTTGCAGACACTGAAACCCCCTCCAGGTGGAAAAAAATTAACTGTAAGATGCCCACAAACCCGTAGACCTCAGACTGGTTGGAATCAGAAGGCTGATGATGTTGACGCCCGATGACCTCACCACCAACCACGCAGAAGGATGTCCGTGAGCTGGTTACTCACCCCACATCCCTGCTTCCCTACCCTGTCGTTTAACACCTTTCCCTGAAAGCCACTGGGGAGTCGGGCCTTTTGAGCACTAGCTGCCTGGACTCCTTGCTTGGTGCCCTGCAGTAGAAGCTGCTCTTTCCTTCACCACAACCCGGTATCAGTAGACTGGCTTTGCTGCAATAGGGCAGTGATCTCAAGTTTGGTTCGGTAACAGAAACAAAAATAAAGTGTTTTTGATTTTTTAATACAATGAGACACCTGCATGAGATGAGTCTCTTCTATGTACACGAGCTATAACATTTCCATAAAATTTGGTCCCTCGATGCCCTAGAATTGGAAGCCTTCTTCTCCAGAGAACATAGCATTGTTTTATCTTCTTTGAGGGCTCTTTGCAGTCTTAGGTGCTTGAGTTGAAAACTCAGGTATCTGTTTCTTTCTTTGAAGTTACTCATTATCTTGTGAGTGACTCTAATGATTGTCAAGATGAAAAGAGAAAAATGAAGCAAACAACTTCTTATTTATTCTTCAACTTCTGACAAATCACTAGTCTTCACATATTCTTCAGCTGTCCTACTTCTCAACCATCCTTAATCATTTTAATCCTCTTAATTTACAATGTTATTTTCGGTCCCCAATTCTGAAGTTAGGAACCAGCACCACAGTGGGTCTTAACTTACATTGTTTTCACTCCGTTCCAGGAGGAGGTAAGAAAGTGGGAGAGATTTTTTTTTTTTTTTTTTTTTAGTAACACACACACACACATCCACACATTTAGAGGGAGATTTTTATGTATTTGTCCTCAAGCACAGAAGACTATAAAGGAAGAATGCTACTCCCCAAGGTTATGACTCCAAATAAAACTTCCTTGTGGACACAGCTCAGATGTGTTTGGGTCTCATCTACCTCAAAATTTGTCCTGTCCCTTCTCTCCTTTTCTCTCTCCGTTCCTTCTTTCTCTCCTTCTAAAGCAAGCCTCTGTGGTAATGTGAGGAGTTACACGTCTTATCCTTTCCTCGGTGGCAAGGACACGTCTGCCCATCTCCTGTGATGACACACCTCTTTCACGAATGGCAGTTTCCCACTTGCTGAGAGGGATGTGCTCTCCCTTTCTAATCCACAAAGGGAGATAATTGTCAAGTGTGCGAACACAGAGAGCCGGGCAGAGCTGCTGCTGGACTGGCGATCTCGGATCTTCCGCGTGCACTGTGTGAAATACCTTGTCTCCCTCACCTTCATGAAAGACAGAAAGAAAGATAAAGCAAAACAAACCCCCAACCCAATAGAAAGCAAAATCGTTTTCAATTAACTCAAGTGGCAAAAGAAAGCAATTGTATAGGGTTATATATTTGGAAAAGCATCTCTGCATTTCAATATTGGGCCACCTACAAAAATAACCAGCGGAATTGAATGTAGGTTAAATGGGTAAGATGCAGCATCTCACGGAAGTGTTACAATACATGAAAAACATGTCTTCATTAGGAAATTACAGTTATATCCTCTGCTTGTTATGAGGAGAAAATACAAAGGTGCAGATAAGAAATAAAATGCCCAGAACCTTGGACAGGATTAAACCCAATCATCCTTTTGGAATTCCAATAAATTCTCCCAAATTGCCTTCTTGCTAAGAAAATTGTGTTGCTGTTTACATGAGCTCCTTTCTCCTCTCCATGCTTCCCAGCTGGCAATCACTGTCACAGAATATTGTGTTTTCCTCCCCCGATTCTAGTCTAGGTCAGAGGCAGAACAGAAATGAGTGACACATTTATTCAGGACAGAAATTTCTGACTGAGTTTTCCAGCTGACAGCAACCTGAGAATATCTGTGACCCTAAAAAGTGACCGTGGACTCTTGACCAGAGACCCCCTGTTTCCATTCATTTTGAGTTTTCTCAGGGTTTTCAGTCTGTGACATGAACAATGGTGAGGAGGTGGAACTCACCACAAAGAACCTGAAACAAGCCGATTTTCATGTGGTCCAAAGCCAACCTGGAATCACCCTGAAAGATGTCATCTGGTATCGAACTGAGTGTGTTACCATGAGGACATAGACTCCTTGGGTGAAGGGATTAAAGGGACGGGCAAGTTCGTGGGCAGAGCGGGAGCCGGACCCCAGGTCAGCAGAGCCTCCCATGCCCTCCCTGGGCCGCCTCAGTCCGGCTGTCCGAGATCTGTGGACGCAGCACAGCCTCGGGAATCTCATGGGCAGCTAACACATTCATCGTGTCTCTGGTAAGGGGGGAAATTGCCTAGACTGGTGAGAGGAGAACATCTCCGAGCACCCCAGTCAGTGCTCCACAACCACCACAGAAGGTGTTACTTTCTCTCTGATTCCTACCGAGGTGGGAACAGACAAGCAACTCTCCTGCCACTGTCTGGCTATCCACTCTGCCTCCCAATCCTCAGTTTCAATTAAGGTCAATTTATTAAGGTACAATTTGCACACAGTAAAGTTCACCCGGTGCCTGGCAAGTTCTGATCTGTCTTCTGTTCCTATAATTCCTATAATTCTGCCTTTTTCAAAACATTTTGTATCCGACTTCTTTCACTTAACAGAATGCTTGTAAGATTCATCCATGCTGTTGTACATATCAGTATTTCATTCCTTCTTCTAGCTGAGTGGTGCTTCATTGAATGGATGTTCCTCAATTTGCTTATTCATTGACAGTTGACAAACATTTTGGTTCTTTCCAGTGCGGGGAAGTTATGACTAAAGCTGCCGTGCAGGTCTTCTTGTGGACATATATCTTTAGTTCTTTCTCTTGGGCAGTATCTTAGGAGTAGAGATGCTGCATTACATATGGTAAGTGTATGTTAAGTTTATAAGTACTTGCTAATTGGCTTCCGAAGTGGCTGTACCATTCTGCATTCCTAACAGCACTGTAAAAGAGTTCTGGTTACTTCACATCCTTGCCAGAACATGGTATGACCCACTTAAAAATTTCTAGACATATTAGTGGGTGTACAGCCGTGTCCCATCATTATTTGCATTTCCTTCCTGTTAATGATGTTGAGCATCTTTTCATGTGCTTACTTGCCATCCATACATCTTCTTTTGTGGAGTGTCTAAATCTTCTGTCCATTTTTTAGTCAGTTATTAATTTTGTTCTTGAAGTGTCACGGTTTTCTTTTGAATCATTCTGGGGCTCAGACCCTGACATGGGCTGCAGGATGGGGGAGGCAGGAGGCAAGAGGCAGAGTGTGAGACCCTTGGCTCCTGAAGCAGTCAGCCTCACAGCTTGGCACATTGTTCACGCAGCTTCTGACACTCTCTGGCCTTTGGGACCCTAGTCCTGGGGCTGAGCTTCCCCCTCGATCCTCAGTCCTTGGAGCAGGGTCTCTGGTACCTGTGGCCAGGTGTGCCTGATGGCGATCTTCTGGCCACTGGATCTTGGTGCTAACCAGCCACAGTGGCCTAGGGAGCTTTTAATGGTCCTTACCCTTCTACCAGGCATGAGCTAGTTAGCTTTCCTTGGAGTTTTAACTTTATTTGTGAATGTGTATCTGGGCTGCCTGTCCCAGGCAGCTGGCACTTGTGTTCTGAACATCACACACATCAACGAGACCAAAGGGTGTTACTATAACATTGAAAGTTTTCTGGAGGCCGAGATTCCACTATTTTATTGGTTTCATTGTGTTTCTCTTTCAGTGTTTTAATCCTCTAAAAAAACATGTTTCTTATATCTCCCTGCAGTACTCGCCCCCTAGTGATGCTCCTGCCCCACTTCTAAATCCACTGTCATTTCAGGACAAATTAAACTCACATTTTCCTGTAAAGTTCACCCTGACCTCCTTCTATCCCCCAACCATCCTAAAAGGTCCTTGTTTACTCTTGAATGCTCCCACTCCTCTGCAATCTTTACAGAGCACCAATTATTTCTTAACATCCTCTGCTAACTCCAGTAGTTAGAGGACTTGGAATATATTTTACCTCTTGGGCAACTTGAGAAGTTTTCAGAGTCTTTTTTTTTTTATGTTTTGTCTCACCTGTTCAAGGGCAAACTCCTTAAAAGAAGGAGGAAGGTGATGTTGTCTTATTCACCATCATGCAGTACACTGTATATAATAAGCACTCAATAATTGCTTGTCTATGTTTATTTTGTCAAATCAAATTCTCTCCAAAGAGATTCTTTTTCCCTCTTTTGTATTGTGGCACGGAGAGAGCTCACCAGCAGGGTGTGTGTGTGTGTGTGTGTGTGAGTGTGATGGAAAGACAGAGAGAGACAGAGAGAGAGAGTCAGAAAGAGAGAGGAACAAAGGACGAGGAGGAGGAGAACCATTTCCTTAGCTCTTTCCAGTTGAGGCAGTTTCTTTGGGGTTGGTCTGCTATGGTTTGAATACTTGTGTCCTCCCACAATTCCTATGTTGAAATCTGAACGCCCAGTGTAATGGTATTAGAAGTTGGTATGGAGAGGTAGAGCCCTCGTGAAGGGGATTAGTGCTCTTATAAGAGAAATCTCACCCAGCTCCCTAGCCCCTCCACCCCGTGAAGATACACTGAGAAGTCAGCAGTCTGCAATCTGGAAGGGCCTTCGCTACCTCACCACGTTGGCACCATGATCTTGGACTCCCCATCTCCAGAAATGCGAGAAATAAATGTTCATGGTTTAAAAGCCACCCAGTTTATGGTGGTTTTGTTACAGCAGCCTGAGCAGACTAAACCAAGGTCTTATCTCTCCACTCAGGGACCTGGTTCCCATTCATCTGATGGTCCACAATGCAGACGTAGTCTTTGCCACCCCCCCACCCACTGCATCACCTCTGCAAACCAAGGCTGCATGACTGCCAGTACCTGCCACTCTCTGAGCACTTTCTTTTCCTTTTGCTGCAAGAGCCTGTGCACCAGGAAGCAGCCCTCAACCAATGAAAGATAGGGAGTTGATGGATCAATTTCCCAGCTTCCTCACTGCTCTCCTCCCAAGGTGAAATGACTGATGTGTGTTCCACACTGTCCCCAAGATTCTACGCAGGACTGAGCCCTGGTTCCCCACAGCGGCAATAGGCTTTCTCCTCCCAACTCCCTTCCCCACTTCCTACCTGGGCTTCTACGGATTCTAGTGTCAGCCATCAAATAACCTAGTGGCACCTAAATCCTCGTCTCAGGGTCAGCTTTCGGAAGAACCCAAATCAAGACAATTTGCTTTGCATTCTTTTGTACATCTCTCCTCATATGTCAAAACATAAGCCAAATCCTCTCTAGAGAAAGCCCTGGCTGATGCCAAAGAAGCAGAAGGACTGATTCAGGCAGCCTTGTATCAGGCTCTTCTGAGTGGTCCACTTAAAGCACTCTGGGCTGCCTCTCAGCTAACATGCCCCCAAAAGATTCCAGGCCTGGCTATTTCTAAACCTCAGAGCCAAATACAGTTGCACTTAAGAGAACTGACTGGGTCTGGCATGACATGCTTCACACCAAGCCAGTCAGCTTCTGATTCTCTGACGTGAGTGGCTGTGGACAGACCACGTTTTGGTCAAATCATCAATGACCTTCACAAAGTGCAAACCAAAGAACCATTTACATACATGGAATTCACTCAAGTACTTTCCTAAACTAAAGAGTCTGGGATATTCTATCTAACAGACAGGAATGCTTTAAGAACATTAGAAAAGAGTCTTGCAATAAGGGTCAGTCTAGTATGAGATCAAGCCCATTTTGAAGTATCCACTTTATGAACCCAGGCCACTTTTAATGCAATGAAACTGCATTCTTTACTGGCCTATATCATGTTGGAATCCACAAAGCAACATGACCCAGCTTTGACATTATTTGTAGGTATAAAAACATGGTGTTCTGAAAAGCATTATAAATGCTTCACTGAGCTTTAAGAGGAAAGTCTTCTCTTGAAAAATGGAAATCAGTGTCTAGTGTAACATGTAGCACTCTTCGAAATGAGGCAGATTTTACACAGGTGACAGAAGCTTGCAGGGAACAAGAAGCTTGAGTGCACTCCATCCAGCCATTGCTGTTACTCTGAACAATAGCTGAAGCAGGTTCTTAACAGGAGGGATGGGATTGCTGCAGCCACAGCACCATGAGAACCACATATAACCTACCGTTGTGTTAGGCTGAGCCACTGTGCCCACTGTTCCCCAGAGTCTCACGTCAATGTCTGCAGCACTGTCGCTGAGGAGTCGCTGAGAACATTTGGTCCCCTGTGACCAGGGACTTGTGCCTCTTCTGGTCTGGTTGGGTCCGGGTCGGGGAGTCTCTTAAACTTGTCCAGTTACGCTCGTGTTCATCTGCATGCCATGAAGGCCCTTATCATCTTCTTTATTACCAGAGTTTTTACTAATTTTCAGAAAATTCTTAGCTCCTGTGTATGCAGCTGTTCAATGCTCACATTAGTACAGAATCTTCACTCAACTGCTAGGAGGAGTCTATATTCCATCACTGTGCCAGGCAGCACTGCCCACCGGTTACTCACCCCCTGCAAGGGCATCTCTCTACTGTGCTGCGGGGCAGGGCTCTGAGTGTGCACGTCCCCGCACAGCTGCCCACGCTGCCATAAAAGTAAGCATGCCATTTATTATGCAAGCTGACTTCTAGCTGGGACGTAAGGAGCATCCACAGCTCACAATATTTAAACAATGTACGGGAATATGAATTCCAGGACTAATAGTCCCAATTTAAATAGTTCGGAGAGACTCTTTCCCATCTGCATTTTCCATGGGATTCTCTTTGAAAATTAAACCTGTTAATGCTGAACGTAACTAAACAGCAATGGTGAGTATTATCCCCTTAGCTCAGGTCTTTGTTGGGCAGAGCTGAGCTCTCTTGAAATCACATGGTGCTCTGAGTCTGAGTCAAACTCGTTTATGTCTCAGTCAATGTCTTGCTTGGAGAGGACGTTTGTTTTTAAAACAATTAAAGGCAGGGCAGATGCAATAGATCTTTAGAGGGAAAAAAAAAAAGTTCCCAGGATAATGAAAATCAATTGGATAATGTTAATGTGGAAGTGGCTTTCAGAAATGGTTAGAGTGGTTTATCATAATGTTAGTCCCAGACCTCCAAGGACATTAAGAAAATGTTACCCACGTATTAGAGCCCAGGGAGGCTTTTCTCCATCAAGTAACTTTAGATGCAGACGACCTGCCATTCCTCTTAGATTTGTTTAATGGCTCCCGTGCTCAAGATCCTACTTAATGGTGATTCTCAAGCCTCTTGAATGTGAGGGGGCAGCCCGAAACCTTTCCCTGCTCTTGTTTGCTGGATCTCAGCAACAGGCCAAAGGCCAGGCCACAGTCCTTTGTCATCTTGCATTAAAATCCCAGCCAGTTCCAGGCCCTGTGCTGTTGATCGTTCCCTTCCTCTCCTGCACCATCAACCTGTTCCTTGTAACTGGCTCCTTTCCAGTCACATGTAACATTTAAACATGCTCCGTGGGCTCCTGTCTTAAAATTTGAAGATCTCCTCTTACACATTTGGATTTCTTACACTTAATGGCTCCAATTCCTTACATCCCGTTCACTCCTCAGCCCAAGTGCCACCTGACATGAGCTCCGAGAACACTGCTCTTGCCCAGGTCACAAGTGGCCTCCTTGTCATCGAATCCAGTGGACACCTTTCTGTCTAGACCTCCCTTGACCTCTTGTCAATTTTTCGTGCTGTTGACCTCCCGGGGATTCCACTGGGATGGGGCAGAAGGTGACAGGTGGGGGAGGCAGCTCCCTGTGATGCTGACGAGATTGTAAGAGGCAGAGGGTGTTAAGAGGAGTGGGAACCAGGGGAGGACAAGGATTCAGAGTCACGGGACTCATGTCACCCTTCAGTTTGGCCCATACTGATGCTGGAATTCTGACCCAGACTCTGTGCTATTTGTTGCAGGAGGGAAGAACCAAGACTGGCTTTGCAGCACAGTTTTTTTTTTTTTTTTCTCCTTAAAATTCACCCATTCGAGTAAGGATGACAGTTTTCAAGCAACATACCAAAATAAGGGCATCATCCTTTACTCTGAATTTCTGGTTATTTTATCAAGCATAATATGCCAAATTGTAAGCAAACACTGTGTTTTTTTTAACTGATGGAACTAGGCAGGTTAGCTGTCTTCTATGTTTTCCCCTCCTTTTCTCTTCAGTCACATGTCCTTCCTCCACATCACCCCACTGTCAGCTTCATGAGTTCTATCAACAGCTGTAACTTCTTGATTTACAAATCACACCTTCACCCTTGCCAATATATTGGTTTCCACCATGATTCTGTAGCCATGACTTCTATCCAAGTAGCTTTCTGTAGTGCCTGGAATGACAGTCACAAATTTGTTTTCTTTATAGTTTGCTTTTTTAATTTCCTAGACAGAGCTCTTGCACATGGACACAGGAGGCCACAAATGCTGGTCTTTGTGACCTTCTCATTCTCTCCTACGGGAATGAGACCTTCTTAGGTCACCATTTTGTGATGGTGCCTTTTTCTGTGCAATGCCTCTGGTTGAACAGCTCTCTCTGCTAGGAAGCCCTTTTTGCACACAGTAATGCTAAATAAATGTTTTGGTAGCACTGCAAACCTCTTTCCACCTCCAGGAACTTTCATTCTTCTTTCCAGGGTTACCTGAGAACACCTGTGTGTTGGGCCGGAGCACAGTGTGTGTGCAGAGCTGACGGCTCTACACGACAGTCGTCACAGTGAGGGAAGACAGTGCCATGTCTTCAGATAGGGCAGTACCTCAAAGCACCCCCTCTTTCCTATTAAAGTGAAGAAAAATGGTTTTTACTCTGATAAAAATAAAAAATGCCAGTGTTTCCAATGGTTGATAAGGCCATACTCTCACCATCCTCGTGCAGACCTCTTCCCCACTCACTGCTGCTCTCCAGCCTCACAGCTTCCCTGCTGGTCCTCAAACACCCAGGGACTGTTCACCTGAGGATGCTGCCCTCCACTCCCTCTGCCTGCACTGCTCCCACCTTTCTGGAGAAGCTTATCTGTGCCAGGCCTGTGTTGGGACATGAGAAACACGGGAAGACCATGGATGCAGCAATTGCCCTAAAAATGCTTCTCCTTGAGGGAGAAGACAGATGTGCCACTACAGATATCAATCAAAGGCCTTTAGTCTGAAAGTTGAGAGATTGTTTCCGTTTGGAAGAATCAGGGAAGCTTTTGTAGAGGAGGCAGAGGATAAGCTGAGATGGGAGAACAGGTGGGAATTTAGTGGGAGTCCACTCCTGGCAGAGGGGCTCACATAGGAAGAGACACGGAGAGGTGGGGAAGGGAAACTAAGGCAGACTTTCCATTCGGTAAGATACATGGCACACTTCAGGAGCGGCACAGAGAGACAACGGCAGAGAGAAAGTTGTGTTCACAATGGGGAAGACCCGACAGTCTAGTCTCAGTGCTTCATTCTGACAGCAGTGCCAAGTCACTGGGTGTTCCTTAAGCAGGCATTTAAATGGATCAGAGGCAGTTTTTCTTCAGAGGCTGAAAAGTCAAGTCTTAAAGGAGCCCACTGGGTGGGAGGCTGCACAGATCTGAATTATTCTCTGGTTGAGCTACTGTGATAAGACGTGAGAGAGCAGAAACGGAAAGTACAGAAGTCCAGGAGGCTGCCCTCTCCGCTCCAAGCTATGAGTCACAGGGTCCGGGCCTTTCTCAGGACCTCCCTAAGGCAGGTGGCCACAGGCCAGAGAGACAGGCAAAGGACATCCAGGCCCAGGAGAAGTTGCAGTCGTGTATCTCAAATTTATGTTCCCCAAATAGATTCTCTGCCTTAAATTGCCCCTGCCCGCTTACCAATTTCTTTTTCTGGTTTTACATTAAGTCAAATGTTCTTTTTGTTTGTTTGTTTTTATACAACCTTTAAAAGGAAACATAATAGACATACTGAGTGAAAAATAAGCAGAAGGGAGCTGTAAACCGTATTTCTAAAAGCAGTAAGATGGAATGATCACATCCATTTGAGACTCTTGGTCACAAAGGCATCATCTAATGTCGGATTCAATAGTCCTCTTCAAGAAATAAATATAGATGATGACAATTTTGTTGTTCTCTATGTCATCCCAGGTCTGACTTCTGCAGAGGTTACAGGGCATGAGTAGAAAAATGGCTCTAAAAATAATCCCCTGTCATTTTTCAATTTCCAAATAAAATTGGTTACTTGGCTCAGAAAGTACGGCACTAGAGATAAATCATTTTTAAGAAATATTTGAACGGCTATTAAATTTTTCCCTTTATGTGGTAGACACCCCCACTTTAAATACATACTTTACAAATTAAAGTATAGCAGGAGCATTTGTTCTATGAAAGTTGACAGGGAAACATGTTTAAAGGAGCACGCCATCTGTTCCCCGCCTTATGCTGCCATGTCCCCGCTCCTCTGCACCCACGCGCCTCGATGCATATCATGCATTAATAACAGACAGTGTGACAGATGCTCCCATTTCTGCTGCTTGTGGAAAACTGAACAGATTGTGTTGAGCTATCCCGTGATTATATTGTCTCATGTTGAACAACCACCGTAGACTTACGCTGTTCCTCAAGTAGCCAAAGCTAAGCACCAGCCGTGCGTATCTTTGCACGTTACCCGAGGGCATTGGCCGTGGAGCTGTATCTTAAAACTGTGATGGTTGTCTCAGACAGTTCCGGCTGCTACAACAGAACACCGTAGACTAGGTGACTTATACACAAGGGAGATTTTCTTCTCACAGTTCTGGAGGCTGGAAAGTCTGAGAGTAGGGTGCTGGCAGATTCGGTGTCTGGTGAGAGCTTGTTCTCTAGTTCATAGACAGCCTCTCCTCACTGTGTCCTCACACAGTGGAAAAGGGGTGAGAGCTCTTTTTGATAACAGTCACTTTTATAAGGGCACTAATCTCATTCATGAGGGCTCCACCCTCATGACCTCAGCACCTCCCAAAGCCCACACTTCCAAACACAATCACACTGGGGATTAGGTTTCAACATAAGAGTTTGGGGGAGATACAACCATCCTGTCTATAACAAAGGAACAGCAGCTTTGTCTGGCCTCCTCAAACTTCTTTGTTCTCTCTTCTGTAACAGGCCTTAAAAGGTATCTTAATTTTTAAAATTTCTATATATTTTGATTAACTAACACGTGCTATCAATATATATAATTAAAACATGTATTTTAATTAAGAACTTCATTTTTAATTAAAAGTAAAATATTGTGTATATGTGCACAGGTGCATGCTCACACACATACACACAGGCACACCAGGATGTTGAGATGGCATTTTCCCTTAAAGATGTTTGGCTAAAGATCATGGAGCCAGCCCAGTACTTGAGGTAAAGTCTAGTTTGTACCCTCAATCAAGCTGCACATTTGTTTCAGTAATTCCACTCAATTCCACTCACACACATCTTGATCTTTTCACAGTACATCCTTGGAGTATTTTAACTTAGTTAAAAAGCAATGCTACTATTTACAATAGCCAAGACATGGAAGCACCCCAAATGTCCATCAACAGATGACTGGATAAAGAAGATGTGATATATATACACAATGGAACACTACACAGCCATAAAAAATATGAAATAATGCTATTTGCAGCAACATGGGTGGACCTAGACATTATCATCCTAAGTGAAGTAAGTCAGAAAGAAAAATGAATATTATATGATTCCACTTATATGTGGCATCTGAGAAACTTACACAAATGAACGTAATTACAAAATAGAAACAAACTCACAAACATAGAAAACAGACATGGTTACTAAAGGAGAAAGGGCAGGGGAAGGGATAAATTGGGAGTTTGGGATTTGCAGATAATAACTACTATATATAAAATACATAAACAGCAAGATACTATTGTATAGCACAGGGAACTATATTTAATATCTTGTAATAGCCTATAATGAAAAAGAATATATAGGTGTGTGTGTATGTATATAAATGTGTAACTGAATCACTATGCTGTACACCAGAAATGAATGCAATGTTGTAAATCAAATATACTTCAATTTTTTAAAAAAGTTAGCAATGCTAAAAATCTTTATCGTTTCAATACATTTACCAGATAGAAGCACAGGCTGTGTCTGTTGGTGAAAATTTATAGAGCCAGTTTGACAACTCAGCCCCTCCACAATGCATAGGAGGTTTTTTATAGCAGTGTTGTTGCATTCAGGCTTATCATGCAGCATTAATGGATTTATTAGCTTACATTGAGGGTTTTCTGTTTACATGCAAACATAGTTTTATTTTCCTTTTAATATAAATACCTCTGATGAATATAATGTATCTGGTAGTTAAGTGTGACACTTCCCCACTTCTCTTCCACCTCCTCCGACCTTTTACGTATTCGCTGAATACCTTTCTGCTGTAGGACTTGGAGAGCCCTTCCCACGGCGCCATGAACCTAATCAAAGGTTTGTCCTGAAGAAGATGGAAATACTGACATTCCAGGAGAGGAGACGGAGGAATTCAGGAGCACAGGCTGTTCTGAGGTGTGGGTGTTACTACGAATATTACCCAAGAAACTCCTCTTGCAGTCCCAACCCATGGCCTCCAGGGGACCACGCTTCAAACACTTTACCATTCTGGGCCGTGTCCGGAAGAGTCCAGAAACTCTGCTATATGAAGAATGAAGAAGCTGCTGCCAAGTCTTCTGTTCTCCCCCTTTAAGCCACAAAAGAAATGGCGAAGGGAAAAGGAGGGAGAAAATCATCCTGTGTTGTCTCTGGGAACCAAGTTAGGATCAGAGTGTGGAAGTCCAAAAAGGACTGACTTTAACCTTCCAATATTAGGATGTAATTTGTACCCAGATTTGTCCACCAGTGGAAGGAATGGCCTTGGGAACTCCATGGCACTGTTTCCATGGGAACTAAACATGTCCTTCTCTGCTGAGGATGAAGTTGGCCTGGATCAGCAGTGCTTGGAGCTGACTGTACTTGAGAATCATTTGGAAGAATTTTAAACGGAGGTTTCTTGGCCCTACACCAGACTTACTAATCAGAATATCCAAGGGGAGGCCCTAAATATATGACCTGTTATAAACTCTCCAGATGGTTCAGATGTGCAACCAGCCATGGGAACCACTTGTAACAACTCTTAAGATGCCATTCCAAATCAAACTTCTACTCAAGTATCCACAACAACATGGTAACAGTAACAATAGTAATACTTTTATTATCCTTCTCTTGTCTAAATTTTGCTTTCCTTGGTTTTGGATCAGCCAGATTCTCTCCAAGGGGTGGTAAACTGACAACTTGTACATATTCCTTTCCAAGTAACCCTTACTTGCTAAAATCTTGTATCTCCTATTATATATATAGAGGTGTGAATTGAAACAGGAAGAAATTTTTAAGGAAAATTTATGTGGTGCTATTAACTTAGAGTTATATGAAAGTTTATTGTCTTATAGGAGGTGATCAGCTGGTCTCAATTCCTCTTGAGAATAGTGCAAGACAAAACCAGTTTGGCGTAGACACAAAGACAAGCAACTTGTCGCTGAAGGTCAAGCACATGCTACTGAAGTTACACACATTACTTCCCGGAATCTCTAAAAACTATGTGGGCTCCTTTGTGCCCAAGAGGACTGATTTCTATCTATAGGTCAGAGGCTCTTGTAGCCCTAAATTCTGTATTAACTTTCACCCCCAAATGCACCTGCAATTTTGACTGCTTTCTCTGGTGTGGCTTCAGTGTCTCTCTGGGGGAAGGTGTGTCTGCATTTTGCGGTCGGGGTTGTAGTAGTGGTGTGGCCCAGGGCCTGACTTTCATTTTCACCAAGAAACTTTATTTTCACTGTTTTTCTCTGAAACCGGGGCACAGCAAGATGATTGGACTTCTGCGGTTGTTTCATTTATTCATTTATTCTCTAACTGCCCTTTCCAGAATGGGAGAATTAAATTGTTTGATTGGCTCAAGGATGTTTCCGCAATGCCTAGAACTTTTGTTGAATAAATAAATCAGAAAAATCATTTGTTTGAAAGCTGAGAGATCAGTGGCCAACTTACAGGTGTTTCTTATTCCCTTTGCACGGATTTTGTATGTTCCTGGTCCAGCTGACCACACACTAGATCCCTTCCCTTCTGGGGAGTGAAATCTGACCAGGGTACCCCCAGAGTGATGAGCTCCAAGGAGAGTCTGTGGCCTGTGAGCAGTGCACCTTGCGGAGAGGTCGTGGTTGAGATCATTGGCCTCAACAAACTGAGTCACAGACCATGGAATACCACCCTGCAGGAAGCTGGGAAGGTGGTCGGGAAGCGTGGGTGGTGTACAAAGTGCAGGAGGGCTGTTCACTGCGCAGAATATCCAGGTGCTCACAGGAGTGTCCAAGAGGCTCCATGTTGTGAAATCAGGGAACGTGAGATCGACGTTTACTGAGCCAGTGTCAGTGGAAAGCAATTTCCCAGGTCAACCAGTTAGAAGTCATTTCATCCTCTCCTTTTGCTTTCTCATTTAATTTTACCAGTAACATTCTCTTCTTTGGATATGTCAATGTTGCAAATGAAAAATAGTTTACTGCTTTTTCCTGTGGAAATTCCAATTCCTTGAACTACCTTGTCCATTTCTAAGATTGTATTTGATAGAGAAGACCCTGTGTTCATGAGAATCAGAAAAAGTGATCAAGGTGGCAGCCTGAGAGCCAGGAGAGGGATGGTTTGTGGATACCATTCCACAGGTGACCTGTCCTCCATGGGAGATGCCAACTGGCTTTGACAGTGCCACTCATATTATTTTTGGATCCAACATTCTACAATTCACACTTAAACAAGACACAATGGAGTGAATGTCTTGTATTTTTTAAAAAACCTAGAATTTCTTTGGCCACCCACCACCTAAACATGACAGACCAAATCTTCTGAAGAGTTTTCAACACCCACAGCCTGGCAACTCAGAACAGGGAGAACCAAAAAACAAAAACCTTGTGTACAATACACACTTTAAAAGTATTTTTAGTTTCTTCCATGAATTGACATTTTATCTTACTCTTATGAAAAACATTTAGCTGTCAGCAATGGCTCATGAATGCTAAGTTCTGTAATTTCTATCAACAACTTGGTTAGTTCTTCAAGACAATGGACAGCTTTGTCATAACTTGTTTGCCCAAGTTATAGCAGGCTCAGAGCAACTTGGTGTGGTTGTGAAACAGTGGAAGTTTACCACAGGGAATGGTGGGATCTGCTCTCCCAGAACAAAGAGTCCAAGTTTAGAAAAGTAAAGTTTGGGAATGCCCATGGACATGCACACAGCAGAGCAGGACGGCAACACACACCTTCTGACTCCAAGCCTGTTGAGCTCTGGAATCCACTGCTGCTGCATGTATGTCTATTGCTGTGATTACGAGGCCCCCCAGTACAGTGGCTTCAATAAGATAAACTGATTTCCCCCCCATGTTAGTATAGAAGTCAGTGTCTCCACCAGCTGGAAGGTGTAGCTTCCCTCTGTGGGTCCAGGCTGGCTGTCCCGGGGGGTTGCCATGAACTAGCCAGAAGAAAGGGGAAGAGGGGGGGGTCGCCGCAGCTTCCTTGGGAAGACACGATGGGGAAGTTGCACACTTCACCTTTGCCAGAGCTGCAGGAGAAGCTGGCAGACGAACTGGCTAGTTTGGAGAACATGTGCCCAATTAACACGTGGTGAGTTGTATTACTGAGGGGAAGAAAGGGAGACCAGATGTGGGGACAGTAAGCAGGCTTCTAGGCCTGGTAACAGTCACAGTGGATAGAAATTAGTATCATTTCCATTTTACATATGGAGAAACGGGGGCTTAAAGAGGTCTAAGATCACACCAGTGGTCAGTGAAAGGGCAGAACTCGTAACAAGATTCCATTTTAGTTCCCCATTTAACATTTCCATCTGCCCACCTGTCTTTCTTCCACACACACACACACACACACACACACACACACACACACACACACACAGCTTGGTATTCCCTGCTTAGGTGGGATTTATCCCATTTTCACTCTTGGGATGTCATTCAGCCTTGACCTCTTACAGAGAATTCAGTCAACAAGGACAGGGAGGAGGCAGAGGTGAGCGTCTGGAGAGCCAGGTCCCCATCTGACCCTCCCACAGCAGAGTTTGCTCCCTGGTTGCACGGGGCTCCCGGGGACCCTGCCTCCGGGGCAGCCTGTACTCATGAGTCAGGACCTGGGTCTCAGGTGGAGGGGAGGGGGCTGAATGCACACTGCGGGCTTTGTGAATAATGAGAGCAGGGGTCCCTCACTACCGAGCAACAATAACTCAGAGGCCATCAGCCGGCATGGTGGCCCGTGTCCTTGTGAACTGAGCTAATCTGTGGACACAGCTATTGTCCCAGTGTACCTAGTAAAAGTACCCATCTCAGAAGTGCCCCAGCTTGGATAAATTATATGGTCACCCTAACAACATCCCTATGTTACTATGGGTATTCAGTCTTAAACACATTGGGGCAAAAACTATGCAGAAGTTGAACAGCTAAATAAGGAGGAGAGCTGCCTAAATTTATTTGCCATTCATAAGTCCCAATAAGAAACTGATCAGCTCTTCAAATTATCAGTAATTCCACCCTGCTGGATGACCCGAACAATGTAATTATAAAGGTTAATTTTATAATTCACTCTTGGATTTAGAGTATAAATGTCGTGGAGGGTGTTTTACGCTGCAGAATCATTAATGATTAAAATGTCTGGGAACAGAAGCTTGCATAGTTACAAATTATTCAAACCACATAGGACTTTATAAAATTCTATCTATGAGAGGCATTCAATAAATAACCCAGAATTCATCTGTTTCATGTCCATGCCCTTTGGTTTCAATGACATTCTCATTTTTCAAAACAATATTGAGTTACACTGCACATGGAGTTTCAGAAAAGTTCTTCCCAGTTAATCAAAATTTACTCAATTTGTAGCACAAGAATTTTATTCCCCAGAGGTCATCATTGGCACTCTGTAACTATGAACCTGACCAAACAATCCTGGAGGGAGAGTTGCTAAATGACCATCCACAAGAAACTTTGTGATTTGGAATCAGAAAGATGTAAAGAACAACACATAAAAGAAGTTTTTGCTTCTTGAAGTTCGAATGAAATATAGGACATGTTCATTATCTAAGGATAATGGATAAGAGAAAAAAATAGCAATTTAAAGTGAACTCACTTAAAATAAGGACCAACATTTCATAGTAAATGATGAAAACAAAAAAAGTTTCCATAGAATTCAAAGAAATTAAAGACTGTAGATTTTGGTGTAACTTTCCAACAAAATTGTACTTTAGCATACACCATATTCCATTTGATGCTTGATTTTCACAACATGACCATAAGGACGATCATTTAACAAAAAATGTGTGAGGCCTTCCTTGGCATCCCCAGGGGATTCCTTAAACCCCCTCATGCCCAAATATTCTCTTTTGGGCACTTAGCTAGTCAGCGTCCATGTCCTTTACTCCTCTCAGCTGTCAGTCAGTCTGACTGCACCAAAGCTTTATTTATCAAAGTCTTAGCATGTGTGACTTGAGCTGTTCTCTGACACAACTTCCATCAACTCATGAAATCCTACATCTTTCACAAGATTTGCATTTTCACTTCACAATCAATGTGCATTGTATTAACAGTCGATATTCTAAACAACCAATAATCCTGGAGTCTGCACAGCAAAGACATTGAAGTGACTGGTGAGAGTCAACACTAAATGGAGCAGAATATATGAATGAGGAATAACCTAATGACTTTTGGGTCCATTAGATAATAATTCTTCTTTTAAGCCCTCCATGCCAACTGTGCAGAAGCAAGGCCTCAGATAATGAACTCTGAGGTAGCCAGGACTCCCTTGTATTTCAGGCTCGAATCCTAACTCCAGCAACCTGTTTAATGGTCTTGAGCAAGTCACTTTATTTCAACGAACCTCCAAGGCCAAGAAATCCAGATTCTGTTTCTGGGATCCAAGGTGTTCTGCATATATATTTTTTGATGTGAGTGTTCTCAGAGAGTTTGCTCAAATGTTTCCACAGATTCTCAAAATAATTCAGATCATGAAGTATCTCATATGATCTCTAAATTTGCGTCCAGCACTCACATTCTCTGATTTCTGATTTTTCTCTGGGTCAAACTATCTGTAGGGACTAAAAGTAGATGATTTGATTAGGCCAAGGAGCCGAAAAATAAAATCTGTGAACTGTTACATGTAATCAGTGTTGAAATGTAGGTAGGTAATCCACTTGAAACTTGTTTTGAGAAAGTAAAGTTTCACGTTTGTTGTTTCAGAGGAGGCAGAATGCTATATACGAGATTTAATGATGCATGTGCCATTTGTTAGAGAAATATGGGGCACTCAGTTGAACCTATTTCTAAGGATTTGAAACATCACTAAATAACTACCTAAGTATTAGTACTTAACTATGAAGTCATTGTAAATATCAGAACTAGAAAGATAGAAAACGACACATAATATCTGATGTGGGCAGAGCAAGGAGGTTTTCTAAACTGGCCTTTAATACATTTATTCCAAACCTTGACATCATCATGGCTATAACTTTATTAAATACAAAATGATAAATTTACATTTGAAACTCCAAAGATGATCTCAGTATGCTATTCTTACAATAGCAAATACAAGAGGAAAAAAGAGGAAACTGCCTTGATGATACCAGTTTCACTTTTAAAGCTCTTTAGAATCTCCTTTGTTGGACTCAAAGGATTCAAGTCTCATTTATAAATAAATGAGAAGAAATGGAAGGGACCCAGGATGGGAAATTTGGTATGACACCATTGCATTAGTGTAAGCCTGAGCTCATGAAATCTTGAATGACAATATTCAACAGTGGATGGGCTAAGGCCCAGGACTTTAGGAAAATAGTTTATATGTTTCTATTTAGCATACATAGGCAGATGGAGCCGATCCCTTTGTAAGTATGGAGTTGAGAGGTTTATGGAAAAACTTAAAGGTTGTAGGGAATGAGTTAATTAAAATATAATCAGAAGTTAGGACACAGAAATTGTTAAAGTGATTTTCTGATCTATTTTCTCAACAACAGAAATGTTTTGATTTTTAAAGGGCTCTGAGAGACTATATATGTTGGACTCCTTGTCAGACCGTGGTTCCTTACAGATATGGAAAGACATATGAACAAAAGAACTGAAACTGTGCAGAGAAACAGAGAGTGTAGCTTATTAATTCAAGTATATGCCAGCGTTTAGATACAAATTGGACAGAAATACTGAGTAACTGACAATAGGAAGGAATTATTTTCTATCACCAAACTGCCATGAGCTTATTCAAATCACAGATTTTCAAAAAGTACACCATGGTGAAAGTAAAGTCATTGTTTGAGAAGAGATTTGTAGGTTTTATGACCATAGAAAGGAGGACACTTTGGACATGTGTGGACATATGCCGTCCCAGCACTCATCTCCTCTTCTTTCTTGGGGTCACCTCTGTTTTCCCCTGGGGCGCACCCCTTCCCCACCATCAGTCCACTGGTCCATGCAACTCCACCCAAGGCTCCGGGGGTGGACTTGTGCTCAGACACATGACTCAGGCCTGACCAATTACAGCACCACCTCCTTCTGATCACAGTGACTGGAAGAGTAAAGGGTATCACCAAAGTGGTTGCAGTAATATTGAGTGTCTGAGCTGCTGGGGGAGCTCTGGAAAAGACCCCTCCTGATCTAGATTCAAACATAGGAGGCTGTGAGATGGAGCTGCTGTAGCAACTTTGTTAGCCACCACCTTGAGGAGCCCGAGGACAACACACCGCCACCATCGAAGCCCAACACCTCCCTCCGGTTTAGGCAAAAAGGTCCAGGTCTGAATCACGTGTTGCATCAAATGAGCACGTCTGGGGTCCTCTAGTCTGGCACAGTTTCTCGGTTTTTCTTGGACTCTCCTGATCTTGACTCTTTGGAAGATGACAGGCCTTTGGAGTGCTTCTCCACTTGGGTTTTTCTGACGATTCTTCACAGTTAGATTCACATTATGCATCTTTATCTGGAATCCACAGAAGTCCTTCTAAAGGCCTCTTACCAGGTGGCTCAGGGACTCAATTTATTTCATGACTAATGACGTCTATTCACTGTGGCAACTTGAATAAGGTGATATCTGCCAGACAGTTCCACTGTAGAGTTACTCTTTTACCCTTTGTAACTAATAAGTGTTTTGTGCAGAGGTACTTTGAAATTACGTAAATATACTTTTTTAAAATCAGACTTTCATTTACTTGTTTGTTTGTTATCTGAATGAATTCATAGTTTCCTGTTTTATTTAATGGGTTATAGTCTTTCATGACCATTATTTATTTTGATGCACACATTGTCCCCAGTTTGGCTAGTGGGAGTCACTTCTAGCCAATCTGTGAATCTTTGTGACCTGTCTCCATTATTCTCTGATTACTTCATTTTCTGACTCAAGGTATTTTCAGCTTGTCTTGTACTTTTCCTGACTCAGCCCTGGAATCGGCCATTTCTCCAATAAGCCCTGGTTCCTTTTAGTGGAAGACATTTTTAGTAACCCAGTTCTGGGTATTAGGATTATCACGACCCCTGGGCATCTCAGGGAGAGAGGTAGGCACACACACATACCACGTGTGTATCTGTATTTCTAGATCTGTCTGTGCTGAAAACCATGAATTCACACTGACATGTCGCATTCTAACCAATACCACAGGGTTCACTCTACCTTCCTCCCTCTCCACATTTGTAACTCCCTTCACTGGTAGTGAAGAATCTGGATTCCATATAATGAGTATTTTTATTTATTTTACCAATTTCCCTGGATGTAAGTGGTCTCCCGGCTCTGCCACCACCACGTACACCCTGCACCCACCTCATTGGCTCTGGCTCTGTATGCGGGGCTGCCCTGCATGGACATCCTCCTCACGCCACTTGCCTGTGAGGCACTTGCTTTAAGGCAGTCACCCCACCACTGCTTGGGATCTGATTACCCTGCTGGGCCCTTCTCTGTGGGGACACTCTCCATACCTGTTGGGCTCCAATACACACCCCACCGTGGGACCTGAGCACCCGGTGCTGAGTCATCCTTTTGCAGAAATGCCTCCTTCCTCTGATCAGATGCCGGCACCTACTCTGGGCCACATGGCTCCCCTCCCCACATGGCCCAGACTTTCCTCACTCTGCCTGACCCAATGGGTCTAACACTGAATAATTCAGGAAGAAGAGAGAAGGAGGTAAGCTTAAGATTTTTTTTTTAAGTAAATTTTTTGTGCTTTGAAAAATAGCTTTGGTACTGAAAAATGAATTCTTTCTAATTGGAGAGAAAGAAAGATAAGGAAATTTTGAGGCTTTCCAGTGGTGGTCTGGTCTTCTCTTAAGCTTTTTGTTAAGGGTAATGGATGAAGGGATTAAGAATATTTTTAAAGAAGCAGGTCCTGGCAGAAAGTGTTTCTCCCCTTAGTGAGTAAGGGAGACAAGAGGCCTGGGGAACGACCACCATTGGCCTAGCCTTGGGGGTTCCTGAGCTTGGTCCTTCAACACCAGGTGCACCAGTAGTGGGCAAGTGTGCACATACTTCAGAGGGCCTCCTGGATCATGGGTCTGGCCTCCTTGGCTGCCCCTGCAACTTGACCCTCAAATATAGTTGTCTTTTGCTGCAGAAAAGATCATGTCCTGGGAGCCTTCATTATTTATCTTCAAAGCTTTGAAAATAAACTTGGGCCTTATGTTCAGCGCACTACTTAATGGAAACCCTGCTGTTCAGGAGAGTAGATTATCAGTGGATTTGAATATTATTCATGAATTCTGTGAAAATGTGATGATCATTTTATTCCTGGACAGAAGTTACAAATGATTATAAAGGAAAGCATGAGCTTTTTACTAACTCAGCATGCTTACTTCCACACACAGGAGGGGATGGAAGTTTGCATTTGGGCGCTGGGAGCTATAATGTAACAGAACTTAGCGACATGAGCCAGGACCTCCTGACAATGCCAGGTAGCAACTAAGGGCTGGACCCCAGCCTGTGCGCCTGGCCTTTCTCCACCAGCAGAGCACACGAGGCCTCTGGAGCCCAATCCCAAAATAACAATGAGGAAGGAGTCTGTGCTGGGGCTGTAAAGCCCAGGAAAAAGCCTCAATTTGTTTACTTTTTATGTTTCTGGAGAAGATTAGGGAAATTCTTGCCTCTTCAAAAAGATAGCTGACCCTTTTTTGGAAAGGTAAAATACCATTGTGATTGGGTGAAACCCTGGGCTCTCAATTTCTGCCTTGAGTGAAATTCTTAAAGTATGTGAACGTTCCGCCCGCCCCCTCCCTCCAGAAGAGTCCTCCTCCTGGCCCAGCGGGAGCCCCAGGGTATCAGCGGAGGGCCCGTCCCTCCCAGCGCCTGCTGCCCCAGGCCTGGGACTCCTAGGACAGCCGGAGGGTCCCACCCTTAGTTGGAGGGCTGGAAGCAGTGGGATCATGACTGTGTATTTCTTGGCATTATAATAGTAGAGAATTAAGGAAAGCTGAAACCCTTTGGCCAGGCTTTGGACTTGAATCCTGTGGTTTCTGTTTTATTGTGATCAAAGATCCAAAGTAAAGGGTGTCCTGAGTGGACAGTTAGTCCTAACTATGCAGGAACTCAACGTAGACAGAAAGAAAATAGCAGTCTTATGACAAGACAGCTTGCTTGTAAGATAATACTTTAAATTAAAAAATTATTAACAATGGAAAAGAATCTGAAAAGGAATATGTATGTATCTATATAACTGCATCACTTTGCTGTACATCTGAATCTAACATTGTAAATCAACTACACTTCAACAAATATTTTTTAAAAAACTAACAAATTATAAACAAAAATCTCTGAGGATAAATAAAACTATTTCACTGAGTCTTTAATTTAAAACACTCATGCACACACACAGCATAATTTCAGTGGATTAATTTTGCTTCAAGAAATAATATAGATCACAGAAATCCCTGTGGGATTTTCCTTGAGGGCTTTTGCCTCCAAAAGAAAGTTTGCCCCAGACTTCAGTGGCCAGGAAATCTGTATACAATGCAGATTCCTCAGCTCCATCCCTGAAGACTGTTTCAAATGATACAAAGAACATACTTCAAGAAACAACAAATTAGGGAGTCCCTCTGTTTAGTGTGACTCAGGCCTGGGGACCTAAGACCCTAGCCCTTGGGCTGCAGACTGCTGGGAGAAAGGCAAGGCTGAGCCTCTCCTGCAAAGAAAGCATTTATTAAGTTATATTAAAGTAATATAACTAGACCATTTTTGGTTTTAAAAGAAGAAACAAGAAATATAATAATCCAATTATTTTAATGTATTACTTTTTTTTCCCACTTTTTTTTTTTCCCCAGAGTCCACATTTTCCCTAGTTACAACCACAGGATATTCATTTATAAGATTGTGTCACCTCTTGTCCTCCCTATTTTATTTCACAGAAGTCTTATTCCACATCTCTGTCTGGATTCCCTAAACACAGCACTCCATACTGGTTTACTGACTGGTTTAACAATCATTTAGTTTATCATATCCTACAATTAGTGAACGCTTAGCTTGCTTCGAGTTTGGCTACGTTGAATAACTTCATTCTTAAAACCCCTTGACTTTTTGGATTAAATGCTTAAGGTAGATGCCCTTCATGCTGGGCACCTTGTTTTTTAACCCATGAATGCACCTCTCTTGTCATCTTCCCCTCAAGTCAGGGCCCAGGTACAGTCTTTGGGCCTCAGGGGTACTGCAGTTGAGGGCTAGGAAGCGATGAACTGTCACTCAGTCAAACGACTGACGATGCTAAGAAGGAAGGGGATTTCTTTCAGTGCTAGGTGTTGTCCAGGTCTCTGGAATGACCATAAAAACAAATAAACAAAACAATAACAAAAATCCCCAGTAATCTCACAGGGCTCAGAGAAGAGCTTACAAGCTTTTGGGAATGGAAGGAAGAGACAATGAAAAATATATGCAAGCTGAGGAGGTGGTTCAAGATGGCAATGTAGGAAGGTCCTGAACTCACCTCCTCCCAAGGACAGACCGAATCTCTAGCTACACGTGGAACAATTTCCCCTGAAAAAGACCTGAAAACTAGCTGAACAACTCCTACACATTGGTGAATGAGAAAAAGTCCACACTGAAGTGGGTCAGAGAGGCTGAGGCACAATCTCACCATGAACCCCATCCCGACACAGGGACCCACAATCAGGAGGGAACTCACAAACCCGGAGCTTCTCCCTGAAAAGTGCAAGGTTCATGTCTCACATCTCAACTTTTAAGACATGCACCTGAGAGATAAGCCCCGAAAACATCCAGCTTTGAAAACCAATGGGGCTTGTATCCATGAGAACACAGGGCTACAGCAATCTGAGAAATCCCTCTTAAGGGCTTGGGTGCGGCGTCACCCACCCCAGGGCCCAGGGCAGAAGCAGCCATTTGAAAACTGCCCAGACTTTATGTGAAGGTGATTTACTTGCTCATCACAGAGTGTTAGCCGGAGGAACAGGGGCTATTTCTGCATTCTCCTCCTGCCTTGCTAAAGCCAGCAGACACTATTATTTTTATTTTACTCTAGATGTTTGTTTTTTTCTCAGCAAGTGCTATCGTCACCTTCCAACCGGCAGGCACCATCCTGGTGCTCTCCCTCTGCATCTCCCGAAGGGGAGCTTCCACGCATGTCTGGTGCCCCTGTTCTTCCATCTGGTACCCCAGTTTTTGCAGCTGCAGCCCAGGGGATGTCCCTTGATCACCAGGTTCTGAAGGTCAAGGAGTCTTGCACTCCTGGGTCCAAGGGGACTGTAACAATCAGAAAAATAGATCTTGACCGACTACCACCTCCCGGGTACTGCACAGATAGCTGACTGGAACACACCCCCAGCCTCTCTAGGAAAAAGGTCTATTTGCTTGTCCTGGAGCTTCGGCCTGAGGGTCAGGCTGCAGGTTTGGTACACATGTAGGGGCCTAGGGAAGTGCTCTCAGGGAACATAGGCTGGAGAACACCATCTTTCTGCTTTCCCCCTGCCTCACTACAGCATACCAGTACCTCCTAGAAAGGAGCTTACAGCTCATCTTAAGTCCTGACTCAAGTGATTTTCATCCAAGGAACACTCCAGATCACTCACTCTGGTGACCAGCAGGGTTTACGCTTACAGTTCCATAGGACTGTATATATGTGCATACTTTAAAGTTCCTGCCTGAGGACCGGCTTCCAATCAGCCTGAATCTAGGTGCTGACAGAGAGGCCACCCTTTTGGGACACTGACAGGTCTTGGAATACGCTCAAAAACTGGGAGCTATTAAAAATAACATAGGCTACTTGGAAAATCGCAAAGGCTCAGGGGGCAACAAAAAGCTAGGACAAGGTTGAATGGTAAGATTTCTCTCCTACACAAGGCCACTCTTTCAAGACTGGGAAATGTGGCTGTTTCACCTACTGCATAGAAACAAACACAGAGTCAAGCAAAATGAGAAAACAGAGGAATATGTTCCAATAAAAGAATAAGATAAAATCTCAGGAAAAAGCCTGATGAAAAGGGGGACAAGTAATCTACCTGATAAACAGTTCTAAGTAATAGTCATAAAGTTGTTTACTGAACTTGGAAAAAGAATGGATGAACACACTGAGAACTTCAACTAAGAGACAGAAAATGTATGAAAGTACCAAACAGAAGTCACAAACCTGAAGAATACAATAACTGAGTCAAAAAATACACTAGAGGGTTCAACAGAAGACTAGATAAAGCAGAATAAAGAATCAGTCAATTTGAAGATAGAGCAATGGAACTCACCCAATCAGAACAGCAAAAAATAAAAAGAAATTTTAAAAGTGAAGACAGCTTAAGGGATTTATGGAACAACATCAAGCAGACTAACATTTGTTTTACAGGGCTCCCCAAAGGAGAAGGGGCGGGGGCAGAAAATTTATTTGAAGAAATAATGGCTGAAAAGTTCCCTAAACTGGGGAAAAAAATAGACATCCAGATCCAGAAAGTTCATAGAGTTCCAAGTAAGATGAACCCAAAGAGACTCAAGACACATTATAAGTAAAATGTGCAAAGTTAAAGACAAGAAGAAAATCTTAAAAGCAGCAAGACAAAAATCATCTTGTTATGTACAATGGGACCCCCATAAGACAATAAACAGATTTTTCAGCAGAAACTTTGCAGACCAGAGGAATGATATATTCCAAGTGCTGAAAGAAAAACACTTCCAACCAAGAATACTCTGCCTGGCAAAGTTATCATTCAGAATTGAAGGAGAGATAGAGTTTCCAGACAAGCAAAAGCTAAAGGAGTTCATCTCCGTTAAACTGACCTTAGAAGAAATGTTAAAGGACATCTCTAACCTGAAAAGAAAGGGCATAGTAACAAGAAAACATATAAAAGTAATAAATCTCACAATTAAAAGCAAATATATAGTAAAAGTAGTGGATTAATTACATACAAAGCTAGTAAGAAATTAAAAGACAAGTAATAAAAATAACTTTAACTACAATAACTATTTAAGGGATACATAAGATATAAAGATGTAAAATCTGACATCAAAAACATAAAATGTAGCAGGGGGATAGAAAAATGTAGAGCTTTAGACTGTGTTCAAACTTTTACCAACTTGAAGTAGACTGTTAGAAATATAGGTTGTTATATGTAAGCCTCATGGTAACCACAAAGCAAAAAACTATAGTAGATACACAAAAGATAACAAGAAAGGAACCTAAGCACACTACTATAGGAAGTCATCAAAACACAAAGGAAGAGAGCAAGAAAAGAAGACAGGACCAGAAAGGACCTGCAAAACAACAAGAAGACAATTTAAAAACTGGCTAAGTATATACCTATCAATAATTACTTGAAATATAAATGGACCATATTCTCCAGTCAAAAGACAGAGTGGCTGAATGGATTAAAAAAAAAAATAAGACCCTTCTATGTGCTGACTACAATAGATTCACAGCAGATGTAAAGACACACGAGACTAAAAGTGAAAAGATGAAAAAAGATACTCCATGAAAATGGAAACCAAAGGACGCTGGGGTGGTTATACTTACATCAAACAAAACAGACTTCAAACCAAAGACTTTAATCACATACAAAGGAGGGCTTTACATATAGTAAAGGGGTCAATCCAACAGGAGGATATAATATTTGTAAATATTTATGCTCCCAACATTGGAGCACCTAAATACATAAAGCAAATATCAATAGACAAAGGGAGAAACAGGCAACAATGCAATAATAGTAAGGGACTTTAATACTCCACTTACATCAATGAATAAATTTCAGCCTTACAAGACACGTTAGACTTAACAGGTGTAAACAGAACATTTTATCCAAAAGAAGCAGAATACATATTCATCTCAAGTGTACCTAGAACATTCTCCAAGATAGATCATATGTTTAGCCACAAAACAAGTCTTAATATATTTAAGAAGACTGAAATCACATCAGGCATCTTTTCTGACCACAATGTTACAAAACCAGAAATCAATTACTAGAAAAAAAAACTTGGAAATTTCCCAGATATATGGAAATTAAACAACTTAGCATTGGCAACTAATTGGTCAATGGAGAAATCAAAAGAGAAATTTAAAAATACCTTCACACAAATGAAAATGGAAATACAACATATCAAAATTTATGGGATGTTACAAAAGCTGTTCCAAGAGAGAAGTTCATAGTGATAAATAATCTCAAATAAAAATAATCTCAAATAAACAAAATAACTTTACACCTTAAGGAACTAGGGAAAACAAGAATAAACAAAGCCCCAAATTAGTAGAAGGAAGGAAATAATAAAGAACAGAGTGAAAATAAATGAAATAGAGACTAAAAAGACAAGAGAAAAGATCACTGAAACTAAGAACTAGTTCTTTTAAAGATAAACAAAATTAAACTTTTAGCCAGACTTATCAAGAAAAAAAGAGAGGAAACTCAAATAAATAAAAATCACATATAACATGGGAAATGTTACAACCAATACCACAGAAATACAAGGGATCGTAAGAGACACTATAAATAATTACATGTCAACGAATTGAATGACCTAGCAGAAATAGATAAATTCCTAGAAACATGGAACGTTCCCAGACTGCAGTATGAAGAAATGGAAAATCAGAATAGAATGATTACTAGCAAGGAAATTGAAGCAATAATCAAAAACTTCCCAACAAACAAAAGTCCAGTACCTGTTGGCTTCACTGGGGAATATCATCAAACATTCAAAGTAAAATTAATACCAATTCTTCTCACTCTTCCAATAAAAAAAAAAAAAAAAGGGAACAGGAAACACTTCTAAACTCATTCAATGTTTAATGAAGCCAGCACTACTCTGATACCAAAACCAGAAAAGGATACAAGAAAACAAAGTTAAAGACCAACATCTCTAAGAAACAAAGAAGCAAAATATTAGCAAAACAAATCCAACAGTACAATAAAAGGACTGTACACTGTGCACAAGTGGGATTTATTCCAGGGATATGAGGATGATTCAATACGCAATCAATCAACATGATTCACCACATTAACAAAATGAAAGATTAAAACCGTATAATCATCTCAAAAGTTGCAGAAAAAGCACTTGACAAAATTCAATATCCATTTATGATAAAAACTCTTAACAAAGTGAGTATATAGGCAATGTACCTCAACATAATGAAGGCCATATATAGCAAGCCCACAGCTAACATCATACTAAATGGAAAAAAGCTGCAAGCTTCTCCTCTAAGACCAGAAACAAGACAAGGATGTGGACTCTTGCAGCTTTTACCCAACATAGTGTTGAAAGTCCTAGCCAGAGCAATGAAGCAAGAAAAAGAAATAAAAGGCATTCAAATCAGAAAGTAAAAAGTAAAGTTGTCATTATTTGCAGATTACATGATTATATTTATATATTTATATATATATAAAACCTTAAAGACTTCACCAAAAAAACTGTTAACTAATCAACGAATACAGTAATGTTACAGGATACAAAATCAATATACAAAAATCTGCTGTGTTTCTTTACTCTGACAACAAACAATCAGAAAGAGAAATTAAGGAAATAATTCTATCTAGAATTGCATCAAGAGGAATAAAATACCTAGAAATAAATTTGACAAAGGAGGTGAAAGACCTGTATGCTAAAAACTATAAGACATTGATGAAAATAACTGAAGTCACAAATGGAAAGATATATGTGCTCATAGACTATAAGAATTAATAGTGCTAAGATGTCCATACTACCCAAAGAAATCTAGAGAGTCAATGCAATCCCTATCAAAATTCCAATGGCACTTTTCATAGAAATTGAACAAACCATCTCCAAATTTGTATGGAACCACAAAATACCCTGAAAAACTAAAGCAATCTTGAGGAAGAACAAAGAAGGCGGCACTGTGTACCCTAATTTCAAGCTATATTACGGAGATATAGTAATCAGAACAGTATAGTATTGACATAAAAACACAAATAGATCAACGGAACAAAAACAGAGAGCCCAGAAATAAACCCAGGCATATACATCAATTAATTTATGACAAAGGAGCCAAGAATATACAGTTGGGAAAGGACAGCCTCTTCAATAAATAGTGTTCGGAACACTGGATGGCCACATGCAAAAGAATGAAGTAGGCCATTATCTTACACTGTCCACAAAAACTAACTCAAAATGGATTAAAGACCCAAGTTTAAGAACTGCAACCATAAAACTACTAGAAGAAACAGAGGCGGTAAACTCCTTAACTCAGTCCTGGCAATGGTTTTTTGGATCTGACTCCAAAAGCAAAGCAACAAAAGCAAATGTAAGCAAGTGGGACTGGGCCAAACTAAAAAGCCTCTGCACAACAAAAGACATGGACAACAATATGAAAAGACCACGTACCGAATGGGAGAAAATACTTGCAAATCTCAACAGTCCTCATCACAAGGAAAAACAATCGTAACTATGTGTGGTGATGCATGTTAACTAGACTTACTGTGACGACCATTTTGCAATATATACAAATACTGAGTCATTATGTTGTTTCCTGAAACCATCACAATGTTACATGTCAGTTATACCTCATTATTAAAAAAGAAATGCAACCTGAATGCTTAAGAAATGATAGTAACTAACCTTGAGTGTTTACTACTGGGGACTTTGAGAGGGTTTGAATAAATAGCACCCTCTTCCCTGATAAAATTCTAAACAAACGGAGGAATAAGACAAAGACTGGCAGATAGTGGCCAAAATAGCACCTCTGTTACTAATAAAAGTAAGAAGAGGGGAATGACTTATTTCTGTGTGCAAATGTTTTTTTCCAGGGAGATCTGTAGGGTGTGCAAGGCTCTGGAAATATTATTGTTGGGCTTTTGTTTATATAAGCAATTTGATTAAAAAATATATTATAGAACTCATGGGCCCATATGAGGTATTGTGAACCAATAATGAGGGAAGATGTACTTACATATTTGTTTACGATCCCATCAGTGCATGTGAAGACGTTTCTTGCTATCCAAGTGCCATTTCTTCCTGTCCAGGAACCATTTATTCATGTTCTTTATTATCTTAAGCAACGTTCCTGACTCATTTCGTATCCCCCGCAGTGAGGAAATGATAGCAACGGCATTATTACTCATGATGCCATGGCTTTCAGAACCTGTTTGTATTGAAACAATACAGGTCTTCTTCCCTCTGCAGTTTCTTGCTTCTATTTATTTAATGCTGGTTACATCATTACCCCTGATGCCACATCACTCACAGCATCGTTTGTGAATACCAGCTTCCAGTGATGATGATGACCCATGTGCAAGTCTTATCCAGAGTAAGCAGGAAAATGTGAACAATAATTCATTTTCTAGATTTGTTATATGTACTGTTCTGAATTTTATGGCATGAACAGAACAGCATATCCTCTGATGACATCCTCTCTTAACCTCCTTAGGCTGTCATCACTTCATTCCTAGAACATAAGCACCTTCCGTACAGACTGCACCCCCGCCTTCCACACACCATCAGCAGCAGGGAGAAGGGGTGATGGGTGGAGGGAGACAGCAGTTCCTTTTGCACGAGAAATGCGGATCCCTCACGCAGCACAGTTTAAGACCGAGCTGTGAGAGCATGATGTCACCACGACTGAGGCAGGAGAGGAGACGGATCGAAAGGCCCTGCTGGTGTGGTTGAGCAACAGTCTCCCATGTCCTCAGAGGAGATGGCATAGCCACCCTGGAGACCACCTGCTGGGGGTGGGTAACTGCCCTGGGTGCAAATCTTGCCCACTTTTCCAAAAGAAATATTCTACCAGTCAGTGGGAGAGAGTTGTTGGCCAGGTCAACCTCCTGTTACCAGAGCCAGGCGGGCCATGGGGCCCCAGAGTCACTCCACAGATACGAGTCCTAAAACCCCCGGGGGGTCTTCTTAAGCCCACTTGCATGGCACAGGGTGAGGGAGCGCCCTGAGGGCAGATCATGGTCTGGGGTCCACACCGACCCCTGCCCACCTGGCACGGCTTGTCCAGCCAGTCGCAGGCCCTGCAGGGGGACTTGGCAACGTCTCAAGGAAGGAACTCCAAGGCGCAGGGCTGCTACTTGTGGGAGGGGCAGTGCTGCTCTCCTCAGTAGTGGACTCCCAACTTGGCCTGCCAGCACTGGGGCCAGGTCCCGTCTCAAAGGACGGCTGCCCTCGGAAAAGCAGAGGCAACAACTCACTTCCAAGAGAGGAAAAGAAGGTGAGACAAGCATGCCTGTTTCCTCACCCTAATTCTAACCGGATGAAGCCGCTGCGCAGCAGGCGAGAGCGAGTCACCGTGAGTGTCTCAGCAGTGGAGGTCCCACCGCATGGAAGGAAACGTGGAGAGTGGAGAAGAAGCGTTCCCACCTAAGACTCGCTACGTGCCGGACAGGACTCAAGTACTTTAGACGAACTAACTCACTCAGTCTTCATAAGCCTGCAAGAGAAATATCACCTGTCCCTGCAGTATAGATGAGGCAACAGACACCGGAAGGTCAAATAAGCTGCCCAAGATTTCCCAGAAGGCAGATGTTTGGATTTGGGATTGAAACAGCCAATCCGGCTGATGATGGAAAGAAACAAACGAAGGAAGGACAGAAGGAAAGAAGAGGGGACAGAGAAGAGTAAGAAAAGGCTAGTGCCTGTCAACTCTGGAGCAACTGGCAGGACTAGAGTTTTTTCTTTCCTTATAACTTGGAGTGTGTAAATATTGCCTCAGCTTCCCTCTTTCCAGGCTAAGGAAAGTCTGCACAGAACAACTCTAAATTTGCCCTTCGTTTGAAAAGAAAAAATTCTCCTTGGGTGCAGTGAAGCTTATCTTCACTTTTGTGGACGTCACCTCTTACTTCAAGGAGTCACCAGAGAATGCTGTTACTCAATATACAGGACAAAGCGTTTCCTTCAATGCGATTTTTTTTTTCCCCACACCAAATTTCCTCCTTCAGGACCATGAAACAATCACCAGCTCCTAGGGATGATTAATCAGTGTATCCTTAAAAAGCTCAGAATTTCATCCTGTACTTTCATTTTAATAAAGGGCTTGCTGCAAAGCAAGCTCTCAGAAATGCAAAGGCAGCCAGGCTCCAGTCTAGAAGAGATGAAATGCACTTCACCGCTATTCCTGGAGCTGAAGAAACGTTGCTTCCCACGAGGTCATCTGCAGAATTTCCGGTAAGGAACTACAGTGGAAAACTGGCCAGAGATTAGAGGTAGAATTTTCTGCAGAGGGAGTCCAACCAGAAAAGGATAAACTAATTCCTTTAAGACACGAATTTACGGGCATCTTCCTGAATGCAGCGCAGCTCACCCTTTACAGTGATTTGGGAGAAGAGCATTATAGTAAGGAGTCTCTTAAAGCGCGCAGGGCAGGAAGCATGCTGACCCGCTGGCCGAACAACTGTGGCACATCCCATAGTGAACAGAGAGGTGGAGAGGGATATAGTGAGGCAGAGCTGTGAGCAGGGATAGATCTCAGTCCTCAGCCCCTCTCCCGCACCTAAGGTGGACATACCTTCCCAATCGTGGCACTCTTTCTCCAAGCTTGGATTCCGCTGTGCTCCCTCCAGCCAACTGAGCTGAGTTGGCAAGTTAGGCAAAGCCTGTTAACGATCCTTGACTGTAGGAGGCCCATGTGATTTGAGGAGGGCCTCTGAGAAGGAGTCAGGTAGTGGAGGTTGAAATCCAGACAACTTTTCTAGGGACACAGCCCTTTGTGGAGGAAAAGGAACAACTATATAAACATACATATACATGTTTGCATCTTTTTGTCCATGTGGTGAAATGTCAATAGTTCTTAAATTATCAAATCCCTGCAGATAGATGATGTGTGTATAGGATTTTGTCATATATCCTTTTAATTTCTCAGGTATTGTTGAAATGCAGGAATTCACAAGCAAATGTCCTGATCTGCTTATTTGTCATGATTTTTCCACTTTGTCTGCCAGCAGCTGAGGACCCATGCAATACAACATATTTGGCAATAAATACAACGTATTTCTGATCTAACATTAGCTGCTGCCTTGACTCACTGGAGGATTACACTGGGCAAGAATGCAGAAGCACAGCTTTTGGCAAAGTCAGAAGACCCACATTCAAGTCCTAGTGCTAACATTTTCTACTCGTATGATCATGGGCAAGTCACTGCCTCCTTTTTAGGTGAGATGATATATCGGTGATTTAGTTGGTAATTTTTCATTGATCTACGAAACGTGTTAGCTTACAAGCAGGGTAAAATCTCAGACACCCCCTGCAGCTCTGGACAATGAGAAGGGATGTTTCAAGTCGAACGGCC
Organism: Camelus bactrianus; assembly: GCF_048773025.1. Classification (NCBI taxonomy): domain Eukaryota; kingdom Metazoa; phylum Chordata; class Mammalia; order Artiodactyla; family Camelidae; genus Camelus; species Camelus bactrianus. Next base: position 76,646,311 of record NC_133541.1, read on the forward strand.
ATGGCAGGCTCCGTGGTGAAGCCCTCTCACGCAGCCTTCCACTCTGCCTCCTCTTTATTAAGTTTCACCTACATAAGGATTGAACAAACTCTAAGGCCTTCTCCAGGGCCTTGTTTTGGGGAGAAAAATGAATTATACAGCCATGGGGATGGGGAGAGACAAGAACCCAAAGAATTGTGCAACATTCCTGCCCTCCTTGAGCCTTGGAATGCCTAGATTTGGCACCTCTGTATACCATGGGGCTGCTGCCAAGTCAGGCAGGGGCTGTCATAACACGACTGTGCATCTGCACAGCACTCAGTCCCCGCACGGCCCAGTGCTTTCACATTCCGTTCATTCAGCTTCTTTGAGAGTCACAATGTAGCAAATCTGACAGTGGTGCTTACTCCTTGTCAAGCCCTTAGTACGACAGTTTTCAGGGTATGTTAGCCCTGGTCTTCCAGCATAGTTGCCAAAACTTATACAGTATTTTGCACCAGAGATTACTATGCCAGCAGGCAAGCCATGGCTCAGAATGGCCAGCTTTATGTTCCATTTTCTGGGTAAAAACACTCTGGATGCTTATGTGTAAATCCTTAGAGCACAGGGAGGAGAAGGGAAAGGTAGTAACATAGCACAGGAAGTAACTTTCTGAAGCACTTTCAAGTTTTGCCTCTCTCCATGATGCCTAGCCCCATCCCGGGAAAATACCTTCCTTCCAGCTTCCCTGGCTGTGAGGACCTACCTCGCCATAGGGCATATAACCTCCCAAGAGATCTTCAACCTATAAATATAGTAACCTAACTATATAGATCACTTGGGTAGGAGGGTAGTTGCTGGTAGCTAGTCACCCTGGGGGCTCACACTTGTTATTTTTTCTCCGTTTTGGTTGTTTCTAGCTTGGATAACCACAGAAAAGCCCTGTGAGCCAGGCGTTTTCCAGGCCAAAATGAACCCCTTCTATACAGTGAGTCCAGCTGCTTGGGGAAAAACATGTCCTAGGGTCTCCTCACCAGAGGGGACACCCGAGGAAGCCAGGGAGTTTGGTGATCTTGTTTACAGCTGCACTAGGGTAGGCACTTGATAAACTTTCGTGAAAACAGATAGCAGCTAAGGCTACACGATTAATTTGTTGGCTGTGATGAAGTATTGTTTTGGCAGATTCAGGGAGGGTGCCAGGCCGATATGCCTAATGTATTATTTTTATAAGCTCACTAATTTTCATTTAGAAATTTTAAACATCTTCAGATGCTATTTACTCACCGAGATGTGGGCCATAACCCATGTTCACCTGTGATTCATCATCATCCAATCTAGGCTAGAGCTTGCTTTCTAGACAAGGTTGACTCTGTAAGCATCCCATTCCTAACCTCATCTCCCTTAAATGTGAATTTAAATGAAAATAAAAACGCTGACATTCTGCAGTGGCACCAAACTTAGGGGAATGCAATGCCACATCTGAAGGATCCTTGGTCCACATCAAGAGGAAGAGTTATTTGAAACCAAAGGTTGCTCAACATGATAGTATGTAGTGAAGCCCCTTACAATAGTTGTTAACACTTGAGATCTTTTAATACGAAAATGAAAATAAAATAGACAAACAGAACCAGGGCATAGCTTAAATGCCTGGAAAGAATTTAAAGTAGCATTTAAGGGCTGAAATCAAAAGGAAATCCTGTCAACGTCTGTTCCTACTGATGAAGCAGGTTGAGGTTAAGTGTCCCACTCTTTGGAGTGAGGGCAAATGTCTATGGCTTCTGAAGGAAGAAATCCAGAGACTTTTGATTAAGGGTAGGGCTAGAGGCTTATAGACAGATGTCTGCATTAGTGAGGTCTTGCTGGCTGAAGAGACAAGAGGATGCCACACACCTCTCAGGCCAGACAGAGTCTCTGCAGAATAACGTATGGATCCCAAGTAATCAGGTGAAGGTAGGAAGTTGTCATCAGATATTAATGATGACTAAGAAACTTCACTAAGGAGGACGCTAGAACTTTGATCAGCAGTACATTACGTAAGGCAAAAACGTCTCTCTATAAGAATTTAGTGAAATCGTGTGACCCAGGAAAGCTAACAAAATATTTTTCAGAATTTTTCCCATTTTTTAAAACTCAAGACTGCATCTTAGACAACTTAGTTAAATATTAACATTGATCAGACAGGCAGTACATGCCCAAGAAGGTGGCATGAACTATTTAGAGTTCTCAGGCTCTTGCTTAAGAACCAAGACTCAATTTTTCCTTTTGTACAGTTGGGAAAAGATAAACCATCCTGCAGATTCATTATGAAGGTTAGCTAAAACAGAAAGCCTGACACTATATCTAACATTTGGCACTTCATAAACGGGAACCAGCCTTATAATGTAAAAACGTATTTTTATCAATGAATCTTATTAAGAACTGCTGTTTTATAACCAAAGGAAAAGAAATCATGATGGCTTACAGAATTTCTCTTTCTGACAGTGAATGGCTAAGAGGTAGTATCTTTCTAAGAAAATAAGATAAAGACCTCTCTCCTTTAATACTCACTAAAAATCTGCATACTGATTATAAACTAAGAATACAAAATGGAATAAACTGCCATATCCAGGCATGTAGCCTTTTAGTAAAACTGGTATTAATTAAATTTTATTTATTTTGATTTAATGAAGTTCCCATGTCAAATTACTTCAACTCCTGAAGAGGTGATTAATATGCTTTTAAGATTTTCATCTGAAATATTCATCAATCCCAAAAGATAGTGCTGACATCAAATAATAATAGAAAACCTTCTTTCCCCACAACTTTGCACATCAACAAAGAACGCGTTTTTTTTTTTTTTAAACCTGTACAAACAGTAGTACTGAACCTTTAGAGTCCTTACTTTATTGAGAAAACAGAAGCAGAGTGATTGGTCAAGGTCATGTCACTTCAAATATCACCATTTTTGAGAGGAAAAAAAGCAGATTCCAAAAATGAGCTTGACATTGGTCCCTTATCAAATTCTAGGGAAGATTAACAGATGGCATGTGAGCAGTTAGAAAAGGAGGTGCTATGGTTTCACTAAGAGTGAAGCATTTCTAGCTAATTACATTCAACTGCTTGATTTAATATAGATTACAGGCTACTTTCAGAGTGCAATCTGCTCGTTGGCCAAACATGACAGAATTTCTGACGGTGTCCTTTTAGGGAACATGGAAAAACATAAGCACTGAAGTGACTGGTAGGTGCTTCGACAACTGCACCCAAAGGACTGACTGATGGATCAAAGCCACCGGGAGGGCAGTCTAGAGTGGCATTCTGCAGAGGGTCTGCATTTCACCCTCTTCTGCGCAGTACTTACCAGTAACCTGGACAGAGCCCCTGAATACCAAAGGCGCACTTCATCACAGCTGGAGCTGACACAGGCTGAGAGGAAGAATCAGAGTTCATACGGACCTTTACAAATTAAATTTAATAGGGATGAATGCAGTCCTTCAATTAGGCTAAGAAGAAATTGTGAAGTAATTATTGGTTGTGCACCTGGCTTACCAGCAGTGCTTGAAGTGCAGCAAGAGACAACAATGTGACATGCTTGCCTAATAGTGACGGTGATGATAATAATATCAACACACACTAGTCAAAACAATCATTCGAGAACCATTTTGAAGCTGGCAATTATGCCTCTGGACCCTTGCTCTAGTCAGACCACAGAAAAACTGTGTTTAGTTCTGAGCAACCTACATTTTAAGAAAGGGACTGAAAGAGCCAATGCCAGGCTGGTCTGGAATAGATTTCATGCAAGATCTGAGAAAAGTGTGAAGCCCGAGGGAAGATATGAAGAGGTGTCCGCACAGATGAGACAGGGCCTTTCGTCTAGTTTCACGTATGTGTTATTTATAGGACGTTCAGATGGCATACTTCTAACAATTAAATCCAATCCCTGTAGGGGTGCTGAGTGATTCCAACTCTGGAAGTTCATCAATCACTTCTGAATAGCTGGGGTCTCTTTTAAGGATCTTCCTTCTTAGATCATAGTTAAAGGACTATAAAATCATGTTCTCAGGAATCTATTCCAGACTTCCTTAAGCTGTGTTTTTTGCTATTAAATATGCTAAATCCTCCAGGGGGTTACATCATAGAAATGATACGACTACACAATTAAATATTAGAAATGACCACTGAATATATCCTGTTTATTGTTTATGATTCACAAGAAAAATGATGGACTGGGGTTGTAGAACAATAAACCCATTACATTTAGACCTGGGCTTTTGAAAAACTTGCATTCCATTTTAACAGTTCACATATATTTAACAGTTTATATATAAATCCAGATCACAAATAATCTTAAGAGTTAGCTTAGAGAGAAACAATTAAGAAACACAAAAGAAAACCACATAGATCTACCTTTAAATATCAGCATTCATATTACAAGAAGAAAATGTTTATAAAAATAAAATTATTAGATCAAGTCACTTAACATATAATAGCGAAATAAGAGAAACAACATTGTAATTAACATTTATACTTCTAATTTACCTCCATGTATTCTTTACTTTTTCAGAAGGACCCACGATATGATCAAACAATATTTTGGTGTCTTAACTTGGCAGCCTTAGCTTTTATCAGCCTGTTACAATGGAAGCTCTAAAATCTCAATATTCTTTTTAAAGAACATTTAGGCCAATTCTTACTCAACTTTTCTCCTTCATAGCAGCTGTTTATAGAAAGTAGGGAGCCAAGAATGAAAGACAGAAACAGATGGAAAGCAAAAAGTACAACAGCTATCTTAAGTTCAGTTCTCAACACTGCTGGTTGAATTTGGAACCAAAACCTTATAACAACTGGCAGATAACAGCTAAATCTTAACAGGCAAAGAAGAAATATTTTCTCTGGGACAGCTGCTATCTAGAAGAAAAAAACCAAGGTCCCTTTCTACTGCCTGCCTAAATATAATGTGTGGCTTATTACAGAGAAATCTGTAGCAATGTCCGTTTAACCAGTAAGTGTCACAACTGATCAGTATTACTTAAAGGAAACAAACAATAACAACAACAAAAAAATCACACTAGCCACAAATTTCCACAATATACACATGAGAATTAATTTTAATCTGATTTGACTCCTTGACACTAACTGATCGTCAATGAAATATGATATGGAAAGATCACAGAGTAGAAAACAAGCAAAGATTAGTTTATACAACAGTGACTATATACATCAGAAGGAAAGGAAAACATGCTACCTAATGCAACATTAAGGCCTGAATGTAAGCATTTCCAAAGTCACAGAAGCCCCAAAGAACCCCTAAAGTACAGTCACCACATTACATGCATGCAATGTTCAATTTTGTTTTGCCCGTAAAAGGATACACAGTATTTTGCTGTAAATACCAGACACATTTACAATATATGCAAAAATCAGAATGCAAGTGTTATGTTCCTTATATTTAAGCCTCAAATGTGCCAACAGTGAAATTTCATTTATTTTTAAGAGTGGAGAAAAGAGATGGAATATAAATACTCAGAGAAATTACACAAATAAAATGTAATTTTATATTTGGGAAGTCATATAAATATTCCTTGTATGTGTCCAAACTAAACGATCAATGCACTACTTGGATGGATGTACACTCACTATGTGCTTTACTATCTGACTCGCTCAAATGTGGGATTCTAACACCCACCACTCTGCTGCTGATACCGAATCACACCTGAAAGCTGAATATTATGTCCATGTTGATACATACTTACTTGCCTACTAGGTGTGATCACCTAAACAGAAAGCTGTGCAGTCTTAGTTTGGTATTACATGTATAAAGATAACCCTCTGGGTCAAATTTCCCATAAAAAAGAATAAGGGAAGCTAATTTCCTCAGTTTTGTAAAAGCCTGTGAACAGAACTCTTCCAGAGGGTAATCTGAGGTCATCATCTTCTTCTCTCTTTTAGAAAAAGGAAAATAACAAAGGAACCGTGTTACATGTTCAGTTCTATTCAGTCTCTAGGAAATCATATAAATCTACTCCTTTTTCATCCATGGCTTAACTTGAAATTACCAATTCCTATTTTATTTCCAGGTGAATAATTTTATTAAAATAAATTAGGGTAAAGAAACAAACGCTGATAATGTAACATGGATAATCCCTGTTCAGCAATATTTTAAAATAATAAATTATAACACAGTAAGGTTTAGACATGTTGTAAAAGGTGTGGCCAAATTTGTCCTACACTCCATCAGTTTTATGATTTATACCATTTAGTACAATTGACAATCTCGTTTTTTAAGGATTCAGATTTTCCTTTGTGATATGACAGAATGAGTGTTTTTAAACACCTTATGCCTGTTTTCAGACTTTCCAAATATTTTGCAGCCAAAATTACCTTTAACTATATCCAAAATCTATTAGACAAATGTGCCATGAGTGTTCTGGACCTTCAAGTATAATTTCAACCAAGTAGAAAGGATTTCATAAGGCCATCTAATCCAACTCATTGTACCAAGTGCTGAGCACACTAGACTGTTCATATATTTTACTAACTTTACTTTAAGTACATCCACCATTTAAAATATAAACATTTATTTTACTATCTAACCATTTCAAGGGGATTACATTTAAGATTTAAAAATTTTTGATGCTCTAGCCAGAAGTTTTGTTTGGCATTCTAAAAAGTCCTAATTTTAAACAAAGATGAGAGAGTAGATACCTTCTTATGAAACAACTCAGTATTATGAACCAAGAGGTTTTGATGAGGCAAAAGCAAAGGGACCAATGAAAAAGCATGCCCAGAATTCTTTATTTCCAATGAAACCAAATTTTGCTACTGTTATGATCACAATCTTCACATTTGATGCAAATAGGAGAGCTTAATTATAATCACTTAGTGGCGGTACTTCAGACAAAACCAATAATGTGTGCCACATAGATGATTATTTCTTTTGGAGAGAGTTAATTGATAAGCTGCACTTTACAAATAATAACATATTAAACTAAAGAAAATGGATGCACTGTTTCAACATTCAGCTTGAAAATGCTTAGTACTTTCTGCAAACCTAAATTTAGTTTAGAAAGGTTAATACTCTTTCTAAACTATGGCATAGACTATATATAGCATTTTTAATATATTTATATATAATTATTTGCACATCAGACTTAGAAGCAGTCTGTAGGTTTACTCTGATAGACTGATCTCGCTCAGTGCTAGGGTTCAGGGGGCCTCTGCAGCGCTGTTGGCTGCTGGTGGGGCGTCGTGCTCAGGCTCAGAGGAAGCCGCTGCGGACGTTTCCATCACAGCAGGAGGGAAATGACGGCGGCACACGGGGCACGTTCCAGACTGCGGGGAGGAAGCAACACGTTCAGAGCCAATGGGAAGGTTTTAACTACCGCAAAGTCTCTTCATAAAGGAAAAAAAATCACTTTTCTAAAAACAGGTCAACTAACTTAAAAACAGAACTAAAGAAACTTGAAAACCACACAATACAGAGAGGTGAAAGTTTGATGCTATTTCCTCTTCATCAGATTTTACTCTTCTTTGAGGGTAAACACTGTCACCTAACCATGTTTGTATCTTTTAGGTCACTCATCTTTCATTTAGTAAGTATTAACTGAGAGTCTATTACACTCTCCACTTGGCACTGGTGCTATGAGAGTAGCAAGGAGTCACAGGGCACATCCTCACCTGAACTGAATTATTATTATTATTATTATATCTATGATGTATGTATTAGAGAAACCACGGAACTAATTAATTCACATATTTATTAGATCAAATCATCACCCTAAGATCTTCCTCATATATACTAAAGCCTCACTTTAGTGTAGCACAGATATGTCAAAGCAGATGGACCACAGACCTTCTTCATAAACCACGCAATTCCTTTTCAAAAAGATATGGAGAATGACGTGCCCTCTAAATGATAAAACAAATCAACGAGGGAAGGTGGGACAGGGGAAGCAGACTGGGAGGACACTATTTTAGAACCAATGGAAGACTATAGAGATATGTCATCTGGCGATAGATTATCCCCTCACAAATCTGGTCTTTTCCCCAACGAGATCTCCCTGACAGAAAGCAAGTTGAAGAAATCATGCTGTTGAAGGTGACAAAGATTTTTATCTTAGGAACCTTCTCCCCAGGGGAAAGACCTCACATAAGTTGTTTCCTGACAGGAGAGAGACTAGAGATTATTACCTTGGGTTAAAACAAAATCAACGACAAATCAAAACTGTACAACACATACAATATTTACATGAGAATTTAACTCAGTAAACAGCCACTATGCACCTGCCATACAGCAACATTTTAGAGTCACACAGGTAAGTGCAGTCTTGATCAACCACATTAGCTGTGTAACCTTGGATAAGCAACAATTGTTGGAAAATGAGAATAAGGATACCAATATATCCCAGAGTTACTGTGAGGGTGAAATGGGAAAATACACATGAATCACCTAGCAGTAATAACACAGAGCAGGTACTCAAAACACTAGATCCTTCTTAAGGCTCTGATATCATCATAGGAGTTTAAAGAAAGTGGGTATTAAGGATAGAAGACATGCAATTTAAGCTGGACCGACCTAGATCATCTACTCTTACAGTAAGGGGGAGACCACACCAAGATAAGCAAATATGAGCAAATGTACAGAGGGATAAATCTGAAGAGACAGACTAGATCACAGAAGGCCCTAAAAGCCTAGACAGAAACTTTATATTCCATAAAGGAACAATGGACATTTCTCCATTGGATTTTACAGATATTAACTACAGTTTTGACAAAGATGAAGTAGCAGTAGAAGGGGAGCAACGGCAAAGAAGAAGGAAAGAAAAGAAGGGGGGAAGGAGAGAGCGGAGAAGGGAAGGAGTGGTTATAGAGAAGAAAGGGAGCCACATCACTAAGTAAATACACTGGGAAAGTGATTTGGGAATTTCTGCTGAACTGCATGCAAATATCCTTTATGCAAACACAGTTCAGTGAAAAGATTTAAATAAAATGCTTTCTTTTATTCTTAAGTAATTCAAATATACTTTAAAATTATTGGGTAAACATTCAAAAACAGTACATAAAAGTCTGAATTAGAGGTACTTGGTAGGGTATTAAATTACTTCTCAGACACATTTTTAGACACCAATCCATACTAGCAGAACATCCTTATGTTATAGTTACTCTGAGTAGTCCCAAAGGCTTCTTTGCTTAAGATATTTTTGAAAATATCAAATTTGAGGGATATCATTACAGATGTAATTAGCTAAAATCATTTGTCTATATTGTCTTTTATACAATGTTAGTAAGATAAAATAGTTTGATATTATCATTAATCTGCGATCATTAAAAGGTAACCAAATTTTAACACTGAATTAAAAAGTACTGCAAGTACATAGCTAAATAAAATAGTCTTAAAAGACATTACTATTATTAAATTGTAGGAGAAATTATTAAAATACTAGTTTTTAAAAAGCAAAACTTCCATACTTTAATTCTGTCTCTTTGCGGGAATTAAAGGTTGTTTTCAAAAATATTGTTTCAATAAACACCCTTGAACATATTTCAAACAAAAGTAAATCTGAAACTCACCTTTTGTAGCCAAATTGAGACACAGGGTTTGTGAAAGAAATGGTGACAGGGTAACTCTGTTGCTATGTCATCCTTAATATACTCACTGCAACAGATTGGACAGCATTGCTCCTGACCAATAGCTGAAAAGAAATAATTTATCAATCCTGTAAAGTTCAATTTTAGTAAAATTGAAAATCAACGTATTAACTCATACATGATACCTATGAAAGACAAAAGAACTGGACTTTGATAAATTAATTGGCAAACGTGTGTCTGCTTAATACACGACAATCTGGAATTTAACAAACATGGCTTTTGTAGAAAAGCTGACTGGAGAACATCTGTTGCAGTCGATCACTTGATAAATTAAAAAATCCGTCTACTAGGTAAGTCTGTCAGAATTAGCTTTCACAGAAAATCTAATGAAAGCTTCTGATAGTATTTTATCTTCTAGGTGCACTGATAATATACTTGCATTGTAGTGTGTCATTCGACATGAGAGACCAACTTCTTGCCCTTACCAGTGTGATCTTCAAGAACAAGGGTCTCCGGAAGACCGTCAATGCTCTCCTTACTGGCTGGTGGATTAGCCACCTCAACATCCACTGCAAGAGACTCCAAATGTGCTAGGGCAGTCTGAAAATGAAGTCACGTTTCTTTGTTAGAAAACACTTTTTAAAACAGTAATGGAAAACTATTTTCAGGGGTATCTTTCAAAATTATACCCACCATTATTCTCTTCCTGTTGGTTTCTTTTGCTTCAGTCCCTGCCCTATTTGCCTCCTACCAAAGGGAATCATCATCACCACCATCGAACCAAGAAATCAAAAAACATACCAAAAGAAAAAGCCCTGTTCCCAAGTACAACAAAAACCTGTCTTGTCTCAATAACCACATACTTGCCCATCATACTTATATTTTCTTAAGAGTGGTTACTCTTCCAACTTAGGAGTTCCTGTGTGAGATCAATAACATGAAAGAAAGTTAACACACTGGGCAGGTTCAACTCATGAAAGATAGAATGTGGCCAGTGGTGGTTGCCAGGGACTGGGGGTTGGGAGGAATGGGCAACTACTGGTCAAAGGGCACAAACTTCCAGTTATTAGGTGAACAAGTTCTGGGGATCTAAGTGAGAGCATGGTGATTATAGATAACAATATTGTATTATATATTTGAAAGCTGTAAGAGAGTAAATCTTAAATGTCCTCAACACAATTTCTTGGTAATTATGTGAGGTGATAGAGGTTAACCAACTCTGTGATAATCATTTCACAGTATCAAATCAACCTGTACACCTTAAGCTTACACAATGTTATATGTTAATGATATCTCAATAAAGCTGGAAAAAAGTGGATATGCATGCAATGGAGTATTATTCAGCCTTCAAAAAGAAGGGAATTCTGAATATGCTACAACATGGATGAACATTAAAGGCATTATGCTAATTGAAATAAGCCAGTCACAGAAGTAGACAGAGTGAGGCGCTTGGATCCAGAAGTATACGCAGTTTCTCCAGCACCTGACAGCTGAGGTATAAGGTGGTTGGCAGCTTCCCCCCGCACCCATCTTGGGTGGTTTTGTAGCAGAGTGCTTCCAGTTAGTCACCTCCCTGTGAACAGTTTCTCCAGCATTCCAGGGGAAGAATTTTGCCAAGATCCAGAGGGCAGATTTCTATCAAGTTCTGCAAGCACAGTAGCACAAACACTTCTCTAAGAGCCATGGTTGTGTCCTCTTCAACACAGTCTGGATCTCTGCCCTGGGGGCGGCAGTAGGGGTGTCAAGTGCTTTATCTCAGCCCGAAGGCATTTCCTTAAATCTGCCATTCCTACATTCTTTAGAGTTCACTTTACTTCCTAGTAGCCTAACTGTAGTTAGCAATTCTTTGTATCAAACTTAGCCTGTTCAAACTATTGTTTTCTCTCTGACTGAGCCCAGATGGATACAGAATTGGTTATCAGGCATGATTCCAGCACCAGACTCCTGCAATGTGCACAGCTTCTCCAGCACCTAGCTCCTGTAATGCATGTGTCCAGGAGCACACTGTGGCCAGCAGCTTCCCTCAGCATCCACCCTGGACAGTTCTTTAGCAGTGTTTCCAGTTAGACACCTCCCTATGAATAGCTTTCCCCGGCACCCTACAGGGCTGATTTCCAGCAACTTCTGCCAGCACAGTACCATAGTGACTTCTCTGCTATTCAGTGAGGTACAGCTGTGCCAGCTCCATCAAGGCATGGATCCCAGCTCTGAAGCAGAGCGGGGACCCTTCCTTAGGTGATCCTGGGTGATGGCTGTTCCTTATAGTGCCTTTTCTATATTCTTTAGATTGTCATTATTCATTTCTAAACAATTCCCTTTTACTCTAATCCCCTGTGGCAGTTAATAATTCTTTATTTTAAACTTTCCCATCAGGAGATAGGAAATGGAAAGTAAGAGCCTATTATTTGTCCCTTCTGTCTCATGAATAACTATAATCATGAATTTCCTATGTACTTCTCAAGATATACTCAGCAAGAACTCATCTGTGCTATACATAAACAAAAAGAAGGGATACTATTTATAGGAAGTTCCATTTTGGAGGTTGTTCCAGCTAACTATGCTTTAATATATGTTTGTCTCAGTGGGTTCATTATTCCTTTCTGATCATTACCTGCATATCTGCAGTGCTAATAAATACCTGAAATTTCAATATATGAAAAAATAATTTATTGCCTTGGTACTGACATATATTTAAGGTGATCTGGGATCATTTATAAGCAACAAGAGCAAGAGAGACCATTTTAAAGCTACTGCTATGAATATTTATAAAAATTTGTCTGTATCTTAGTACAATATATATTCAAATGTTAGTCCAAGAGTCAGAAAGACAACTAAGTGGCTTAAATAGCCCAACTGGGATACAGCTAGGCTTTAAGTAGCGTAATCCTTTGTTAGCATAAAATTTAGTTTCTAAAGAATAAAACAGGATTTAGTTTTTAAAGAATGAAGACTTTTGACAAATGATTTAATACTAATTTTGAACGACCACTGAATCCAGACTTGCTAGATGATTACCACTTGGTTGATTGTTAATTTGAATATATCTTTGAATACAGCCATTTACTGACAGCTTCCCCCAGTACCAGGTATTTTGCCAAGTGCTTTAACACAATCTCACAATAACCCATGAGGTAAATTTTGTTATTCCCATTTTGTGGATGAGGACCTAAAACTTTGGTTAAGTGAACTATCCAAGGTCACATAGCCTAAAAGAACCAATCTAACTCCAAATCCCATGCAAACTGGCTATACTTCAATTAAAAAATTAATTAATTAATTTTAAAAAAAGTCCATATGCTTACTTCATGTACCACCTACCTAAGGCCTACACTCTCGGCATACGAGGTGCTCTGTAAATATGTAAAGACTATCTGAAGGGTCCGTGGGCATGGAGAGTCCTAGGAGACTCAATTTCAATTAATTGTGGTATATTTATACAATGGAATACTACTTAGCCATAAAAATAATAAAATAATGCCATTGTAGCAACATGGGTGGACCTAGAGATTGTCATTCTAAGTGAAGTAAGCCAGAAAGAGAGAGAAAAATACCATATGATATCACTTATATGTGGAATCTAAAAAAAAAAAAAAAAAGAACTTATTTACAAAACAGAAACAGATTCACAGACACAAAAAACAAACTTATGGTTACCAGAGGGGAAGGGGGTGGGAAGAGATAAATTGGGAGTTCGAGAGTTGCAGATCCTAACTAATACATACAAAATAGAAAAACAACAAGTTCATACTGTATAGCACAGGGAACTATATATTCAATATATTGTAGTAACCTATGGTGAAAAATATGAAAATGAATATATGTATGTTCATGTATTACTGAAGCATTGTGCTGTACACGAGCAACTGACCCGTTGTAAACTGACTATACTTCAATAAAAATATATATATACAAAAATTATATATATATACATACATACAAAATTTTTTTCTTATGTAATCTTTCTCAAATGGATCTGCCCAAGAATGCATCTGCTGTCAAAGTATCATGCTGATTCTTCTGTTCCCACATTCCTTTTTATACTAACCTTTTTTTTATTTTATAAATAAAAGCATACTTCTTACCTGTTTGAAGGGGCAGTCTGAAATGCTGGGGTCACACTGAATGATAATGACTGACAATAAATCTTTGTAGATGGCTTCCAACTCTATTTTCAAACTGAAGGAGGATCTAAACAACTTGTCACATTTTTGTGATTTTTGGCAAGTATCTCAGAAGAATGGAGTTACAATGCTATGATAAACTCCTTTCATCCCTACCAATTTATTTATTTGAATAAGGTTTCTTAAGTTTATACTCATAAAGATGAAAAACAGAAATAAAGTTGATGCCAAACTATGTCTCATTCTAGGAATAAATAACCTTCACTCATAAAATAGGGAAAAAAAGCCTTTATCTCATTAAGATACACATTTCCATTTAAGTTTTACTTTATGCTTAAGTAATTATTTATCAAAATTTATAAGTTTATTTTTTTATCAACAGACACTACAATTTTAACTCAATCTACACCAATTTTCTTTTTCACATTTTAATTCCTGAACATACTTTTTATTGCAAAGAGGCATGATAGGGTAAATAATATTACTTAGGGTTTATGCTAAAAAATTTTAGATGTCAACATAAAGACGTGCAAAGGAATTTTTTTTTTCAAAATCTCTTTGGGAGTGAGTAAAAAGCTTTGATATCATTGTTTCAGTTAAAGATCCTAAATATCCTGCCCTGTTCTTAAATTTGAGACAGAGATACAAGGCAAATGTTTGCTGCTAACACACTCACCAATGGCTACTATGTGCAAAGGAAGATCAGTCTAGTATTGGAAAAATAACAGAAATGAAAACAATTACTGCCAAAGAGATGAGGCTGCTTGAGAAAAAAACAAATAAAAGCCCTCAGTTTGTCTTATTACTTGTTTTTGCTTCATTTAAAGAGTGTTGGTATTAAGTCTAAGAGGAAAAATCGAAATTATAAATTATTTCAGCTTCTTTTTTCAAAATGATTAAGTCCATGCTAAACCTAGAAAAATAAAGATTTCTAAAGAGTGATAAGAATGAACTGCACTGATTCTCTTGGAGTGAAACATGTTCCAATCAAATTCAAATAAAATAAAGCAAAGCACTAATCTGAGGAAGCTGTTATGCTGTGGGGAAGGGAGACATAACACCATTGATCAGAAACAGAAGGATAGATACATAAGAATAACTGAAAGTGGTTGTTCTGAGAGCAGAAGCCAACAATGTGGGGACTGTATGTTCCCTGGACACACTATGTTCCTTCTTGCCTCTTGTCTTTGTCCACTCCGCTAATGCCTTCACCCAGCATGACCTCTCATGACCAATCTCTCTGACTCTTCCTTCAAGATGCCAATCAAATGTCACATTTCCCATTAGTAAAAATAATAAAACTTTTATTTTAATTTTTAAAATTTCTCTTTAAAGATATCTCCATATTGTAGGAGATCATAAACCACTAGCATAATTATGGAAAAAACTATTTAAGCACTGTGAAACCAGACTCTAAAATTGATATATTCCATGTGGTCACTTACAATTTACTTAACTCCTTAATCTTTACAGTTCTATTCTAATGCAGGTTATTATGCTGTGCAATTGGTCCAAATGTGTCAGAATTTGGCAAGGTAAGTTATATACTCTGGGAAAAGCCTTAAGTATATTATCCTGTCTCATGATACTCTCTGACTTTTCTTCTAGTACACAATATTTCTTTATTTTTTTTTCCTCCCAGTTTCACTGACATATAATTGACATACAGCACACACAGCACTGTGTATGTTTAAGGGTATACTGCATAACGATCTGACTTATGTACATTGTGAAATGATTATCACAGTAAGTTTACTGATCATCCATCACCTCAACAGAGATACAAAATTAAAGAAGTAGGAAAAAAATGATTTCCTTGTGACGAGAACTCTCAGGATTTACTCTTAACAATTTTCAGATATAACATGCAGCAGTGTTAATTACATTTATCATGAAGTACATTACATCCCTAGTACTTCTTTAGCTTACAATTGGAAGTTTATACTTTTGGACTTCCTTCATCCAATTTTCCCTTTCCCCCAACCCCTGCCTCTAGTAACCACAAATCTGATCTCTTTTTTTCTGAGTGAGTCTGTTTTTGAAGTATATCTGACTTACAACACTACTACTACACTTACAGTCAACTACATTGTACACTACATAGTGATTGGGTATTTCTATACATTTGATCGCCACAACACATAATATTTCTGCTATGGTCACTGTGAGAAAAATATATATACTATAACTGAGGCAATCATCTCCATGGAAGATTACACACACTTAAAAAAGTGATGTCAAAGCAGAGCTAACTTAAGTGTGTGTACATGTGCATGTGCGTGTGTGCCAACAGATAAATAGGTCTGTCTCTACCTACTATTTATGAATCTAAACTGGACTTTCTAGTCTCATAAAATTTCAAGATAAAATGCTAATGTTCCTGAAAGTCCCCTCATTCAGTTTGTTCTTTCACTCTTGGCTCATTCACATTATTACTGTTCCTCTACTTTGGATCACTTTGGAAATAGTGATTTAAAGAAATACTTCTTAAAATGAAATCCACTAGTGCAGTGGAAGTTTCCAAACATGAAAATGCTTGAGTTTTCGACTATAGGAAAATAAAATTATGAACAAGTTTCTGGTGTTGCAGTCAAATAAAGCAAAGAAGTCAAGACAGTCACCAAATGTGTCACATTTATTAACATGTGTATGTGTGAGGGGATGAGGGAGAGTAAATTTTCTAACTGCATTAAGCAGCAAGACAGATTTAGAAGCCATAAGAACCAAAAAGAGGAAGAGATTTGTAATACAGCTTTAGAGATTTTTCATTTCATTTCACAAATTGTGTGTGTGTATAAAATATTCTGATTCACAGACCTGCAGAATTCAACAGAGTTAGTGTATTTTCTAAATGCAAGCAATATACCTTACATTCTGCAGTAAAAACTGGAAAATATTATAATTTTAGGCAAATTGGCAGGATGTCAAGTATAATTTGTATACACGTACTAAATCACTATTCAGTAATTATTATTAAATTGGTGAGAAAATTATTCACCTTTTCTTAAAAGTAGTTTTAAAAAACCTTTAATTTTATCACTTTGTATCCCACTAATCTACACAGGGGTCACTAAAATACCTCCATAGCCTGGGCTAAGCGTTCTTCTAGAGCCATGTAAGTGAGGAACTGAGGATCCACATAAGAAATAGCTTCAGCAACTCCTAGTCCATCTGCAAAACCGTCAAACAGGCTGGGAGTAAAAAGACAAAACAAAACATGATTTGAGAATCCTTTATAGTAAAGACATAATTACATTAGCATAATGACAAGCCAATAAACACACTATAGGCAGAAAACCTTAAAATATTTTAATATAAATCTTGTGGGGTGAAGGGCAAGAAGAACCCAACAGAAAAGTTAAACGTCAGGCATAAGGAGTTGAGACACCACTCCCATTTCCTATAGGCTGCCACACTGCTGCACAAAATTTGTAAGAAAGTCCTCTTTTTATATTTCTAGTCCTAGCTATGGGAACCATTTATGACTGGGATAAACTTTTTCTCTCCTAATTTCTTCCCATGTCTTTCCTCTTTTAGTTTCCAATCTAAATTTAGATGAAAACCTGAAAAAAAGATTTACTGTATTCTATCATTGTTCAAATCCTCTTTTCCTTCTCTTGTAATTGTACTGCTTAATTACTTTGTACTTAAAAATATTCTATTTTCTCAAGCTTTTCTCACTAATCTCTCTTCTATTTTTCTAAGAACTAGGCCTTCTCCTTTATTATTCAGCTTGAAAAGTATTTACCTCCTAACTGCTCATTTTTATCATTATTTTTCCTGAAGGATTGCAAGCCCTTGAAAAAAATATTATGTCTTAATCTGGTCCTAATCTCCTTCCTCCATTCCTATATATAAACAGATTCCTCCTTTCCCTCTAGTCTCAGAAACACTTAAGTATTTCAAAATTCAGAAACCCTAAGTGTCTCCTCAGTCGTCTTCTTCTAATCTTGTTCCCTTGGCAATTACACTCAAGTCCATTCCTTCAATCATCCTTTCCGCAGATAATTCCTAAACTTCTACCTAATTCCAAACTCCTTCTCGAGCTCTTGACCTACATTTTTAGTGTTCTGTGGGGCACTTTACCCCAGTGAACTCCTACCACCTCAAATCCTAGATCTCCAAAACTGAGCTTATTTTGTCTACCAAAAAGCAAACTTCTGGTAACTTCTGTATTCTCACTACAAACTGAGTATCACAGTCAGAAACATGCACAGTTACACAGCTAGTTCAAAATGGTTTTGATATCAACCTTTGCGCCATCATTAAAATTACAAATCTATTGCCAAGAAATACAAAAGAATTAGAATTAAAACTAAGATTACTGAATTCAACCTCCCTTGCAATACTAGAACCCCTTCATCTAGCAGTGAGGTGTAGTGCTATAAGTGGTCTTGGACTGGACCAAAAAAAAAAATTCTCTAATGTCACTGGGACAATAGACATTTGAATAGGTCGTAGATTAGATAATAGTACTGTGTCAGTGTTAATTTCCTGATTTTGACAATTTTATTGTGTTATATAAGAAAATGTCCTTGTTTTTAAGGAATTCGTCCTAGGCTATCTATAGGTAAAGAGGAATCATGTTTGCAACTTACTCATAAATAGATCAGAAAAAAAAATACTATAAAGAAAGGAAAGAAAGAATGGTAACACAAATGTGGTAAATGGTAACATTCTGGGAATCTCAGTTAAAGATACATGAGACTGCTTTGTACTATTCTTGCCACTCTTCTGTAAGAATCAAATAATTCAAAATAGTTAAAATTCTATTACTGAACCATGGTTATGTCCACAAAACATTAATTTCTCACAATCTTATTAGGTTAATTATTATAACCCCAATTTCTTATTAGGTTAATAATTATAACCTCAATTTCTAACCGATAGAAAGCTTGTTATCAAATAAATAAATGGCACAGTTGGGATTTTTCTAAATCCAAAATCCATGTTTTCTCCATATCAATTCCTACCACACCAATCTATGCATGAAATATTCTGTGGTTATTCTACAACATTGCTGCAACTTAACTGAAAGAAAGAAAACTTCTGATAGAGGACTTTTTCCATTTTCCTTTAAGATAAAATAAAAAACCAAATATCTTTAATTTTTTCTCTAAGAAGTAGCAAAACTGAAAAAAAAAGTTTGTCAAATTTTGGCATTAGATAAGAACTGCTGCCATTTGCCATGGGTTTTACTTTTAGTTATCAAAATGACATGCTATTTTAATATGAAAACCAAACCATATTTTTGCCTTATCAACCTTTAGCTACTACCACATACATTTAATAGAGTATTACATAAGCAAATAATGAGGTATTGCCTTATTGAGACAAAATTCAAAACAGTAGCCATCAAAATTTTTGTCTTAAAATCAGTGCTTAATTGCTTTCCATATTAAAAAAATAAAACTACTGTGAAGCTCCCCAAATTTTGGGACAATTAGCAATGTCTCTAAAATCTTAACACAACAGCCACATCCAGAAATATCATCAATGAATTAGAATTTAAAACAAAAGTTTTCAAATTTAAGTTAAACTTATATTCAATAAAGACCTCAATTATTCCTTCAAATTTTTATCTGAAAACTTTTTTGAACGTTATTTAGAAGTATATACCAAGATCTCAAAAAAGGGACACATCTCAGTAATGTCGCCTTTTACTTATCTGTCCAAAAAAAAAAAAAAAAAACAAACCCTGAAGTACAGACCAACTTTTACCAGAAGGAAGGGTCAGGGTTACCGCATTATTTCAATGGGGAAATGATCAATTAAATTTTAGTGTGTCTGTATGAAAGACCATCTATATAATGCAGCTGTAAAAACTATATAAAAATTTGAAAATGTGCAAAAGAACAAAATTTCTCATAAAACTGTATAATTGCCTCCGAAGGCGCACAGATGATGCTAACTAGATGATTCTGTCATCTGCTTAGCACTGCTGTGAGGAGTGACTTTGTATAATATTATCAAAGAAGACATCAGAATTTACAGGAGTTCAGTAAGAGGGGAAGGGGCAGACATAAGACAGGGAAGAAAAGAAGGGGGTTTCAAGATCAGCAAGACTGGAGTAGGTGAAGCCACTGATCTTCCATAATGTTTGAGAAGACAGAAAACAGGTTTTGGAGAACGGGAATGTTTAGGATAGAATTACAAACTGTTTTTGTGGCTGTGATGAAACCCCACTTCTACTTCCACAAAATGGTCAATAGAAGTCTTCTCTGAACTTACAATTTTTATTACAAGAGAACAGGGTAATGAGAATAGAAAATGGTAAAGAGGATTTCATGATGATGCTTAATTTCATGTGTGGAACAATTTGGGGAATAGAAAGAAGTAGCTACACACACAGAAAGGGAAAGTGAAGACACAAAGGAGGCCTTAAAATCGTAAGTTCTAGAGTTATCAGGGGATATAAATGAGTTTTTCTTACCTTATTTTTAAAAATTTTCTGTAATGGAATTTTAACTAGGAAAACAAGACAAATTCTTAAAAACATATCTGTGCAGAGATAAAAGCAAGCCATATTTTTTTCCAGAAAAAGTAACAAAAAAGGATCAGCTGGAACAAATATTCTCTCTGTATCTCAATAATTAGCTGCTTCCAAAGGGCTACTGCACACTTGAAAGATATGTCTGTTTATATAAACCAAAACAGTTAAATTCTGACCATTATATCATGAGTTGTAATATTCTAAAATGTACTTAATTTATGCTCTTTTTATTTGCAGCTCACTATTTTTTTGTCAGCATAAAGTAAATTTAATACTTTCAACATCTCTGGGAAGGTATAATTAAATTTTCCATATTATGCATGAAGAGAAGGAAAACTATAGTCATATGATTCCTCTGATTCAATCACAGGTTCTAAAATTCTTCAAGTAGTATTCATTAAGGATTTTTTTTTAAGGATTATACTAAATGCTACATTTAGTATAGAAAGCTAAATTTAAAAGCCAGAAACCTCAAACCCAGTGTATAAATAACTAGGATGTAAGGGGAGCTTCAAGAGAGCTAACAGTCAAAGAAGGAAGAGGTCATGGACTGGAGTAAGTAGGAAGTCCATGCAGGAAGTGGAATCTGATATGAGCTCTGAAGGAGAGGAAGACTGACAGATGGGAAAACTGGAATATTTTATCAGCTATCAGAGATTCAGTTTTCATAATTCAGAATCATGAACAAATTCTACTCAATGATCAATTAAGTATGCTAATAACACTGCGCTACCTCCAGTCCACGTCTAAGTCTTCACTCACGCTGGAGTCATCCTCAAGGTTATTGTTACCATCCAACATGAAAGCTTCTGGCTGTGCAAATTCATTGGCAGGCTCATTTCCTTCATCACTGCTGCTTTCATTGACTTCATTGTACTGTAACCAAGGAATTTCTCCCTCTTCCAAGGATGTCTGTTCCCTAATACAAACATTTTAATAGAAGAAAAAAATACCACTTGAAAACATATCTTTAAAGAGTTTTATTTAATGCAAGGAGATTATTTTTTAAGCTCTAAATTCTTGGTACTTAACATGACTCTAAAAATCTGTTTTAAGTGTAAAATCATTTAAAAGAGAAGCAAATCCATTACACAGTCATAACCTACAGAAATAGTTCCTAATTACATAAAAACCTATTTGTTTGATATACATATTATCTGTGCTCCTATATTTCCTCTTCTTTGCCGGATAAAAATTAAAAACTCATCCTAGACGATCTGAATTTTTAAGCCCTGCTCTTGAGTAGTTTCCTTTCAGTTAACATAAAATCCAAGCTCCTGAGCCTGGCATCTGGCCTACAAATCTCTACGTGATACGTGATTTCTCCTCAGCCCTCTTTCTCCAACTGTTCCTACAGTCCTCACCACTCTTCTCTCATTTACTATACTTCTACTATTCTTTCTACTCTTGGAACACATGGAGAACAGTCCATCTTGGGGCCATTTCCTCTACCTGAAATGTTCTTTCACCAGATTTTTGCACAGCCACTCCTTCCTCACTTTTCAGATCAGAGTAAATGTCACTTCTTTCAGGGAGGCTTGTTTGGACCACTCATTTTATGTAGCTCATCAGTCACTGGCTATCATATTATTTTACTTAGTTTCATTATAGAACTTATTTTTACTTATTTTCTTACTTGTTTACTGTAAGTCATTCTCCCACTTTAAAATAAGCTCATAGAAACAGGGACAAACCAATGGCACAGATAAATAAAATAAGAAAGAGATAAAAGAAGCATTTCTAAACCACAGGAAAAAGGATCACTCAATAAATAATATTGGGACAACTGGGTATCCATCTGGAGGCGGGAAGGTTAAATCTCTATGTCATTCCTCACTCTTGAATAAATTCCAGATCTACTTTTTAAAAATGCATGTGTGCCAACACCACTAAAACAATAAAAGTATCAGAATCATGAGACAAATTTTTGTAAAAATCTCAGCATCATTCTAAGCATGATGCAAAGCCTTAAAGCCTCTGATAAACAGATTGTTAAATTTCACAACATACACATGAAAGAAAATACTCCTGGAAAAGTCAAAACACCAAAAATTTGGACACAAAGACCAAAGTGAGAAACATTAATAATTCTAATACATAAAAAAAGGCATTTCAGCAATGACTGAACAAAAAGTACTTTTTGAAATTATAAATAAGAAAATTATACTGGTAGGGTTTTCTTATTTATCTTAACAGAAAATATCTTTTAGTATACCAAGAGTAGGTTAAATATTAGAGTACATTCTTGGAAAAGTTTAATTTTAGTTTGGGTTTTAAAATAAGAAATAAAGTTATATAGCAATTTATATATTTCAATTTGAAGAACAGCTTTAATTAGAATTCTATTCATTCTAATGTGTAAATTTAACTTTGGGGGGAAAATATTTATGAAAGATACTTAGACAATGCCCATACATGAGAAGTGAAACATTTAAAACACATAGAAACAGTATCTCTTTATATACCTAAACTCATAAATGTTTCTTTAATTTCAGATCCTAAACTTCACTTCAGAATAACAGGTTTACAAGATTTAGTGTAGTAAAAAAACAAAAATCAGCACAACATGTGCTTATTTTGTTAAATTTTTAATGTCTTAAATACAAAGATAGCGGATGTTTTCCTTTCATGCATAATAACCAGGAACAATGAAAAATTAAGCCCCAAATGGTTTTAAAACACAAAATGAAACTAAAAATGCCTAAGCAGCTGATCTGTCTTCACACCTTTATGAGAGCACTCGCCACACTGTACCGTAGCTATTCTGGTGACTCACTTGTCTCCTCCTAGACTGGGAACTTCTCAAGGGCATACAATGTTCTCTCATCACTGTAGCCTTACACCCTGTAACCAGTGCTTGACGTATAAGAAGTACTCTCTCTGTCTGTGTTGCAAATGTAATAATAAATCCTTGAAAAATAATCTTTTAAAAGTCAAATGATTTAGAGATTAAGCCCAGAATAGTCCTAGGAAATGTCTGTTATTTTAAATGTATGCCTATAAGAAATACATTTCTTTTTCCTATTCTATAGCCATCAAAATGACTCTCTTACTCTATTCTTAGATACATAAAACTCAAATATATCAGTAAAAATGTTTAGTATAAGAAATAAATACTAATTTGTGAGTTTTTTTAAATTCAAAGAAGAAAACTAAAATAAGAAATCATTGGGAATCAAAACAATTCATAACATTATTAATACTCTTTTACTATACAAATAATTCTTGGCTACATATTTTGCTTAAACAATTGATTCTGTCTTCATGACTCACAACACAGTTACAGAAACAGAAAATAAGTGCTATGTGGCATATTCTTTCAACACATTACATAAAGTTCAAAAAATTCCTACCATTTAAAATGACATTTATCAGGCTAGAAGAGTGGCACTGTGCTGGGCCAGAGTTGGCTTCATAGTATAGCAAAAGGAATTCTGATCTTAAAAAAAAAGATCTGAATGATAAGGTCAAAAACATCTTTCATTTTGTGCAACTAACAAGAGAAACAAATATCTCCATGGGGATCTCAGTATATAATGTAAGTTTAAATCCTTTAAAAGCTTTGAAAATACTTCAGCATACTGTATTCTCTCTCCCTATACACAAACATATACCACACACATACGATATGTTAACACATTCACAAAAATTTAGACTTTCAATGACCTTTCTTCATTTTAATGATTCAAAAGTCAACAAAATGACATTACAATGTTACACAGTAATGAGACTTAAAAAGATGTATTAGTTAATCATGCCTCCAAATGGTCAATTCTAAAAAAATAATCCAGTAGATGGAAGATGTGGAAGCCCTACCACCACCACTACCAACGCTACAGGCATTTCAACTGGGAGAGGAAATTGCCAATCTGTCCTTTCCTTTGAGCATCTTCAGCACAGTTTGGAGGAAGTGAATGCTGCTGCCATTAACAGGAAGCCAAAAATGGCCCTTCATCTATCCCCACAACCTCCTTCCAGTGAAAATCCTAGAAGACCACCAGCATCATACTCTCCTGATTACAGGCTACACTGTTTCTTCAAAGCTTCAGGTAAACAGACTGTTGCTTCCTTTATGATTTATGCTTCATGATTAACGATCTCTGTTCCTCAATAACAAACTAAATTTAATGACATTCAAATAGCAATATTAAAATTATAAAGATATATTAATAAACTAATATTGAGTATTTTTTAAATTTTTCATTAAAAAGTTTTAAAATATGCTATTATATAATCATGCATCATAGAATTTCCTGAGAAATGAAGAAAATGAAAAGCAGACAAATCAAATAAAACCTCTGACAACACTATTTTTGTGTTACAAATCTGGTTTTCTTTAGCTAATAAATAGCAATTTGCGTATCTACTATTAACAGCACAGAATATTAAATCTTCAGGTGAATATCAACATTTTAAAGGGCTGAGGCATTCATAAAATAATATAGCTCTATTATAAGAAATTCATTTTATAAAACTCTGGAGAGCATAATAACATTCCTAGTTAAATGGTATTTAACTGGTTTTCATTTTATAACTCAAGATACATATACCCAAAATCTCAAAATCCACCTGTGGCCCCTTCCCTTTTGTAAAGAACTGTGTACGGTGACTGTCTCCATCTTCTCACTTCAATTCCCTTCATTTTTTAATTACTTTTTTTTCAAATGCAAAATATACACAATCTATTTAAGTTATAATGTGTATTACATCGAACATTCATAAACCCACTACCCAAGCCAGGTATTTGAATATTACCACTGACCAGCATGTTTTGTATTCTACACCTTTCCTATCTCCTTGGCCTGACCCTTCAGAGAAAAGAACTACCTTGTTGACGCTTTTGTCATTCCATTGCCTTTTTTTCTTTTTTAATACTTTCTCTTTATTGTTTTTTTTTTTTGAGAGGGGAGGTAATTAGATTTGTTCATTTATTTATTTTTGATCCATTTATTTATTTATTTTGGGTTCAATTCCCAGGACCTCCTGCATGCTAAGCATGTGTTCTACCACTTGAGCTATACCCTCCTCTCTCCACTGCTTTTTGAAAGATGTTTTGTATGCTTAAAACAAGACATGTACTACTCCTTGTTTTTAAGCTTAATGAAACAGATACACACATTTCTCCAAGAATGACTCTTCTCATTCAACTTTCTATCTTTAAGATTCATCCGTGTTTTTGCACATAACTGTGGTTCATACTCTTTCTCTGTATAATACTTTATGTATGAATACACCACTAATTTTTCTCCTATTAATTAATAACTGGGTAATATCCAGTTGTATAGATTTCATGAAAAGTACTGCAATGAACAATTCTGAACCCAACTCCTAGACCATATGGGGAAGCTTCTCCAGAGTACACATCTAAAAGTAAAACAGCTGGGTAGTTTACCATGCAAATATTAAAATTATTCCATAATTTCAGTGAATTTGACCTACTTCAGACCTCAACAAGCACTATGTAAGAGCTGATTTATATCCTCCAAAACACCTGACATTGTCAAATTTCTTAATATTTGTTAATCTAATGGATGGGTAAAAAAATGATACTTCCTTGTGATTTTAATGTACACTCCCCTGATTACTAATGGTCTAAGCATTTTTTGATATTTTTATTCACCATTAATATTCTTCAGTGAATTATCTGCTCAATGTTTTAGTCATTTTGCAATTAGATTATCAGTTTTTCTTAATGACTTCCAGGAGTTCTTTACACATTCTGCACATTAAGACTTTATAGTATATATATGTATTTTCATAGTTTGTTTCTTTCCTTTTCAGTGTCTCTTCTTTTGTATCTTCTTGCCTTCTATTATTCTCCCATACTGCCATGCTAAGATCTCCCCCAGAATGGCTACAAAAATGGTGCTATAGAGCACCCTTGTCTTGCTCCTGATTTTAAGGGGGAATTTTTTTTTAATGCTTCTTTTATTGAAAATGATTTCTATCGTATTTTTTTTAAAGACAGTTTTTATGAAGGCAAGGGAATTCTATTCTAATCTTAGTTTCTAACTTTTTATCATGAAGAACTGCTGAACATTATAAAGTGATTTTTTTCCCTTGTATCAATGGAATCTATCATATGAATTTTCTGCTGTATTTTGCCAACATGGTGAATGAGATTTACAGGTATTCTGAGTGAAACTACCTTTGCATAAATGGAATAAACTCAGACTGGTAATTGTGTTTTATCTGTTAAAAAATTACACATACAAATTCAGATTTCCAGTAATTCTTTTTAGGATTCTGATGTGCAATTTAATGAATGAAATAGGATTATAATTTTCTTCACATATTATTTTGGCATTAGGGTTATACTGACCTTATTAGAATGGCTTGAAGAAACAGTTCTTTTTCTAGTCTCTTGAGGAGTGGCATGGTATGATCTGTGAGAGTTTAGTTTAAGAGAATTCAGCTCTAAAACCATTTGGATCAGTTGTTTTCTCCAGGGGAAGATTTTAAACCATTGATTATGTATCTGTAATAGGTACTGTATTATTTAGGCTTCCTAATTCTTCTTGAGTGAGTTTTAGTGAATTCTATTTGTCAAATTCTTCTGAGTTTTTAAATTTACTGGTACTCTTTTTAGTCTATCCAATCTTTACTGTGTTTGCAACTATGTCCACTTTTATATTTCAGTATTATTTATTTGTGTCGTCTTTATTTTCTTGTTCACTATCAAGTGGAATGTCTCTTTTTCTTTTTTTTAATATTTTCAAAGTATCAGCTTCTGATTTCTTTGATTCTATTTTATCTGTTTTCTAATTCCTTGATTTTTGTTCTTAGCTTTCCTAATTCTAATTCTTATCTCCTTCTTTTCTTTGCCTAGTCTAACATTTATATTCTATTTTTTAAAGTTAAATGCACAACTACTCCACTTTCAGCTTTTGTTCTTTTCTAACGTAAGTATTTATAAAGGTAAATTTCCCTTTAAATACCAATTTCATTGCAATCCCACAGACTTTGATTGTGGTATTTTCATTATCATAGAGTTGTGAGCATTTTAAATTCCTAGTATGATTTCTTCTTTGTCCTACTGAGTGTTTAGAAGGATGGATAATTTAAAATGCATAGGGTTTTTATATATAAAGATATGTATTTATGTATTAAAATATATTTTTATTATTTATTTCTAAGTTAATTGCACTGTGGTCAGACAATATAGTTTGCAGGATATTGATTCTTTGAAATGTGTTAATCTGTGCTTTGCAGTCCAGTACATGCTCAGTTTTTGTGTTTTTGCATTCTACAGGATGTAGTGTTCATTAAACCATGCTTAAGTGAGCTGTTCAAACTTGCAATTAATTTTTTATATCCCTGCATCAGTAACTGAGAGATATATTCAAAATTTTTCTAATATGACAGAAAATCTATCAATATTCTCTATTTTGGTCAAATTTTGATTTATATATTTTGAGTTTATTTTATTAGGTGCATTCAAGTTTAAAACTGTTATGTTTTACTGTAAATTGGACCTATTACATAGTGACTGACTCCTCAACCTCTTTTTTTGCTTTTTTACTTTAGTCCCTTTCCAATTCAATCTCCACAAAGCTGTCAGAATGATGTTTTAAAAATGTATGTCAAATCAGTTAATTCTCCTCTTAAAATCTCACTGCTCTGTGAATAAATTCCAGATGCTTTACGTTCTGCACAGTCTGGTTCCTGCCGCTTCACCTATCACGCTTCTTTTCAGTCACCTGCTTCAGCCCCACCACCTTCATACAGGTCAAGTCTCTTTTTCAAAACCTCTGCTCTCATATTCCCCTTTGCCTACAAAGCTCTCTCTCAACCATCTGCTAATCCTCATCTTTTAGATTTCAGCTCAAAAGTCAATTCCCAAGAGAAGCTCTCCCTGACCACTCTAATTAATGTAAGCCCCTGTCAGTTACTTTATCGCACTAGTGTTTTGTTCCCTTCACAGTAATTATCACAGTGTGTAATTTACCATGTTTGTATCTTCTTTATTATCTGCCTCTCCCAACATAATGTAAACTTCATGAGGGAATCTTATTTGTCTTGTTCACTGATATAATCCCAGGATCCAGTACAATACCTGTCATATGCTATATGCTCAGTAAATATCTGTTGCATGTATAGTTACTATCACAAATTACATATGAAAAAATTAATAATACTTTATAAACTAACTAATAGTGATTAAAGATGATCAAATATGAAATCAGGAAGAGGAAAAAACGCCACCTCAACCTATCACTGTCAAAATCAATTATGTTTATAAATTTCTTTCTTTAAAGATTTTCTAATGTTTTGTTCCCAGATTTTATTACAGAATGAATCTCAAACTGGAAATTTATACCTTTTGAGAAGTAAAAATTTTAATGTTAGTCCAAGCTGAAATATTTTTTTCCTGAGAAAACATATCAAAATAGATCCTATGAAAGACTAAAAATTAGAGCCAACCAATTACCATAGAAAAAAAAGAAAATTATCAAGGAAACACTCCCTCACTAAAGAAAACACTAAGCCTACAAGGTTTCACAAGCAAATACTAACAACCTTTAAAGGAATAAATAGCTATCTAAACACCGAAAGATACAAAAAAACAAAAATACTCCTTTAGCAGAGCAAGTATCAAACTTATCAAGATGAATATCCCCACCACAAAAAAACCCCAACAACCAGACAGAACTAGAGACAGGTCTCAATGTAAAAATCCTATGTAAAATATTAACAAATAGAACCCAGCAGCTCATTAAAACAACAATAAACCATGACTATGTGATCGCATTGGGTTTATTACAAGAAGTAAGGGTAGCTGAATACTAGGAAATCTAGTAATAGAATAATTCTTCATGATCATTTCATCTAAAGTGAAAAATCATTATGCTATTTCTATTGGTGCTAAGAAGACTGTAATAAAATTGAACAAACATTCTTGCTAAAAATCTATAAAATACAAACAAGGGGATATTTCCTTTGTGTGATTTAAAAAAAAATTGTGTGTTTGAGTGTCTGTGTATGAAATCAACCTAAAAGCCAGAATGACTCATACTAGGGAAATACTAGTGGAGTAAGGGTTGGTAAACTGTGTCCAGCAGGTTATTTCCAGCCTACCACCTGTTTCTGTAAATAAAATTTTGTTGGAAGATAGCTATACCCATTCATTTATATACAGTCTATGGGTACTCTTATATTACAACAGTAGAATTGAGTAGCTCCAATAGACTGACATACAAAGCCAAAAATATTTACTATCTGGCTCTTCGCAGTACAAATTTGACAACACCTGCACTAGAGCATTCCCATTAAAGCTAAGAAAATACAAAGATATTTATCATCAAACATTAATTTCTGGAGATATCATCCAATGAATAAGCAGCAATATTAAAACTTTAGCTTTTGCAACTGCCTCCATTTTTATGAATACATCAATGATTTCCCTGAGGGCTGTCCCTCCTCCTTTGCCATTATCTGCAGTACACAGCATTGGCAACTCTGATTCACTCATACCTAACGTAACCAAAATAATCTTTTAAATGCCCAAGTTTTCTTCAATAAAGCAAAGTGGAAACATACTTTACCTCAGTAGAAGACACTGTAATTACCAGTATTTTCAATTTGTTCTTTGTAAAATACTAAAAGCATAACAAAAAAAATCAGTAGGATCTACTAGTCTACTGGTCTCATATAGGGCTTGTAAACGCAATTAATAGCACACCCAACATTTGAATGTGATGTATAACATTCTTGTGCAATACAGACACAAATAACAAATCTTACTGGTAACGTACCCTTCCTGAAGAGATAATTCCTGGTTTTCCTCTTCAGGACCACTGCTGTCACTCTGCAACTCAGGTTCATTCTCATCTTTTCCTGGCAGAGTCTCCCAGCTTTCATCACTTGAGGACTGATCTTTTTCTGTACCAGAAAATCGATGAGGCAAAGAAGCAGACCATTCTCCATCACTGCACTCTGAACTGCAAATTTAGAAAATAAATAAAATGTCATTACATGTGCATTTATCATTTGGAGTGTTAACCAGGCATCGCAGCAGAGAGTGAACTACTGATGCTCTACATGCTTCATCAGGTGCCAATTCATTTTTTAATATATTTAAAA